>NC_061513.1:214212245-214274803 GCF_022539505.1 Lolium rigidum | reverse complement strand
TAGGTTTAATCCCAATAGCAACAGGTTTTGTTACTGTACCATCGAAACTAGCGATACACCCTTTGCACCTTCTTTTTTGCAGCACTATTTTCCAGCAACTTATTGAGTAGGTCCTTTTCCTAATCCGAAATGAAATTTGTCCCAAACTGAATTAATCTATCAATTTATCTCAGGAATTTGCTTTGCTAGAATTTGTTAATTTAATCCCAAACAGTGATAGGTTTTGTTACCGTCAATACTCTCCTGTATAACCCTTAATTTTGGGCTATATATCTTTACCTGCTTGTTTTTAATATGTTGTATTGGCTATATTATCAGATCACAACTTGATCAGCAAATAGTTCTGCATCAACATCCAATACAGATTTGCGCAGATACACCGCGGGTGATGCTCACTGTCTCGTTCCTACAACAATCATGCTTGTTCTACAAAACTCTCAGAAACTAATACACCACGGGTCGGATCATCACACATGATAGTTAGCAGCACAGGACAACACATCAAAATTCCCTCGTGGATCCACAACAGTTTTTACTTCAAGAGGCTTGCGATTTCCCGATGGAAAGATCCATGTGAAGGTAGGCGATGCAGGCAACAAAGAAGAGCAGCACCGCAGATATCAGCATCAACGGTTCCGCCAGCATGAAGACTGGATTGAATTCGTAATACACCTGCAGTTCACAAATATGATGATGATAGGTAGCGACAAGACCTGATAAACAAGGCCAATCTGAGTCACTGCAAGGTACCTGGAAAGGAACATTGTGCTCTCCTACTACGTTTTTCTTCTTCAGCACCACTGTTGTCCTCCCAACAACGTCAAGGTAGGAATAACTAGTCTGCATCAGTCGCATATACCATAATCAGAACTGAGACTCAAGAAAGGAAAAAAAACGATATCAAACCGGAACAAATTTCCGCTCGGTACGAGTAAACTTCTTTTTCAGGTAGTTGATGGAAAGATGGGATTACCTCAAGATGTTGCTCAGTCAGAAAAGGAACAACGGCTTGTGGACTCTTTGATCCCTCGGGAAGCACAATCTGTGACATCACAAGGTTTAATAAGGCTGCTAAGATGCACATAAAAAAGAGCAAGAGCTACCTTCCCTACTACCATCATCCGGTCTCTTTATCAAGAATATACTTTCGCTCTTTTAGTAATTACTTGAGTTAACGAGAATTTCAAGGAGAGCTTAGATATGCAAGGAACATGACTAGTCAGCTCATGAAATGAGTGATGACAATACATGATTGCATGTGTGCATACTGTAAATTCCAATAGCAGCGCTGTACATGGGCTGCTGCTACATACTCCCTCCGTCCCATCATATAAGATGTTATTACAACCAATATAGGTTGTAATTGATGGTAGTAACATCTTATATTATGGGACGGAGAGAGTAATACAATATTACTCCAATTCTTGACCATTAATTAGAGTATGTTTCATCAGAGTTGGATTTTTGTGCAGACTTACCTTGATAGTAAGATCATCAACGACGGTATTCAATAGAGGGCATCCAAATGTTAGATTGGCAAAACGTCGACCATCTTCTGACTCAAACAGGAAATCTTGCAGCGGCATACCATAGCCAATGGTGAACGTGCAATGCCAGCCACCAAACAATGGATATCTTGGCTCAAATTCTAGTTCTGACTGAATTAACGAAAAATCATGTGGCAATATTAGTTCAAGATTAACATTTAAGTAAACAGGTATCGTACTTGCCACTAACTAGCATACTGAAGTATTAAAGTTTATGTCTGTGGAGAGATATCCCGTACCTTGTGTGAATCAGTACGGAGATTGGATGAGGAGATGTTACCAATCTCATCACGATAGTAAACTGAATGAACTCGAGGAGGCAACCTTGCAAGAAGATTCTTAAACGATGATGCTCCACTGATAGATTGCCTCGCCTGATACTCGAGCCTAGCAACAAATTATAAATGAGTAACCACAAAGGATTGTACTCCCTCCATCTGGGTTTATAGGTCTTGAGTGTATCCTTAGATCATTAATTTAACAAACAGAATACAATGTATACATTACAAAGGATATATCATTAGAACCTTGAGATGTGGTATTTTCTAATGATATAACTTTTGTGTTATACATTTTATATTATATTGGTAAAATTAACAATCTAGGGATACACATAGGGCTTATAAACCCGTTCGGAGGGAGTACTGAATAAATTGACCAGCACGAGATACATGATGACAGATTTCTTAATACTCCATATAGCTTGGAATCTAAAGATCCTGATTTCAAGTCCATAAGGCATGTTCTCAGTTCATGTATTTGCCTACTCCTGTTTGATTTCAACATGAAAAAGCCAGACATAAAGCAATACTGGCAGATTGCAATAAATTTATTGTTTATCTCACAGCTACTAGACCTATATTGTTGGAGGAAGTTGACATATAATCAGAGAGATAATTTGTAATTGACTACGGCAATCATAGTCAAAATTTAGTACATCCAATTGTACTCATTTAGTTAATAATTCAAGTAATGTGACGCAGTTTGGTGGAGCCATTTGATTCAGAGCTTCAGCAATTGTAATAATGTTAGTTGAACGATAGACAGTGGCATGTAACCAAATAATACAGTTGCACTGGTTGGATGTCAAAACGAACCAGACATGCTAAAAAAATATCGAGTTGAAGACGGTTGCAGCTAACCTTGAAAAGACTCCTTTGTGCCGAGCACCTCCATGCTTCAATTTATACTGTTCGGTGACCTGGACATTCCCCCAGTGAGAAATCTCCACCTTGCGCACAAGCTCCTCGACAACCGCAAACGGATGGTTGTTCTCATGGTGCAGGAGTATGGGCGAGTAGGCGTACGGAAGCTGGTCCTTGTACGTGCCATATTTCACTTCGGGGCCCGAACGAGAGGTGGGATCCACTCTGGTGAAAGACTCTACCCTGTTGCTGGGCATCTTGACGTAGGTGACCTGCTCCAGGACATGGTACGGCGACAGGAGAACTGCGCTGTCGCGGTAGTAGACCAGCTGGGACTCCGACTGCGTGATCTCCGCCGGGAAGGGCTCCAGGGAGTGTGTCAGCACGTAGAAGACCTCCATGGTAGTCGTCTCGGAGGGTCTCAACGGTGCGCTCAGCGAAACAGAGTAGAGGCGAGCGCCGTCCGGGGCATTGGCAGCGAGATCGACGGGCTCCACTGGAAGTGGCACGTAGACCTTCTTCTTGCGCTTCCCCTCGGCCCTGGTCGCCTTGACGATGGCGAGGTGCTGGGCCTCCAGGGGCGTGAACGCGATGAGGACGTGCGACGCATCAGAGCCAGTGGCTGGGTTATGGACCTGGTGGCGAAGGGTGGGGTGTCAGTGGAGACACGGAAGAGGGGGAGTTTATGGCAGGGGGGTGTGATTGGGTGGAAGGGTTTACCTTGAGCGTGAGGTACACCTTGACGATGGGTCCAGTCAGGTCGATCTGCAGGTAGGTGAATTGCAGGTATGGTTAATTTTGCAGCCAAGATGTATGCCATACGCGATGAAACTCTACTGGAAGAGGGAATATGTATTGTGCAGGGCGCGAACGATCTCTTAAACCCTAAACCCAAAAAATCAATCCTAGCACTAGCACAAGGCATCGGATCTTTGAGATGAAAACACACACATAGCCACTAATCAGTTCAGCTCGGATCCTTCCATGGTTAAGGTACGGGAGTTGGATCAAAGAGAGAGACCTAAAATTTGATACGGAACTGCGATCCAGATTTGAGTAATGGTTCGAGGCCGGCGACGGGAAGAACCCTAGTCAGTATTAACACAGTCGCTCCACTTCAGAACCGCCTAATCAGGAGGATTCAGGATGGAGAACGTACCCTCTTCTCGGCGGAGACGACCCGGATGCCGTCCTCCGGCGCAGTCGGCGAGGTGGAGGTAGCGGCGGAGACGACGGTGAAGGCTACGGCGAGAAGGAGTAGGATGGAGGTGGGGAGGGACGGCGCCATGGTGGCGGTGGTCGTCTCGTCGTCTCCGGCCGGACGACCTGAGATGAGATCTGCGCAAACACAGAACACTCGCTGCCAGCCTACTGCTGCTTGGGCTGGGCCCTCTTCTTCCTTGCTTGTAAGGTGGACTAGTCAACAGATCGCGCCCTCTCTCAGCCGTTCATCACTGATCCCATGGTTGTACTCGCCGGATCTACTCTTTTGTTTGCCAACTCGCAAGTTAGCGAGGGAAGGATTTTTGCAGTCTGATTTTCACTATGTGATACTATATTCACTTCATTTAACGGTCCTCTGATTCATGGAGTTTACAAAGGACTTGTTGAGGATTGCGATCACTTGAAAATTTTCTTACAAAAGCCTTTCAATTCATAATGTAGGATCATATCCTGTAGAATACTCATAAAGGTAGTGTGTGCATGTGTGTTCATAGGGATGCGTATGTGCGTGTATGTGAGCGTCTGCATTTGTACCACGTTTCTCATAAAAAAATCCCATTAAATTTTTGGAGTGTAAAGTTCATAGGAAAAAAAGTATACTAGTACTAGGTTAGACCTCGTAGAAAATTCATTCACCTCAATCAAGGAGAATTTCATATGATTCAAGTAGAAATGGCCATTCTAATCATATACATTTTCTAATTTTACATTTTTCTTAACATACGAATCAAAAGAGTCAGTAAACAAAAGGTTTGCAACCAATATGCATGAATTTTAGTTCAAATCGTATCGTATATTACTTCCTGTTTTTCTCAAACACCTCTATCATTCTTTCAGCAACTCACGCTTTCCTCCAGTTATATACGCGTCTTTGCAAATCTAAGCCACCTATATTGCACATTGCTTGGACTGCCATAATGTTGTAGGTGCAATATTTTTCGGATGTACTTCTATTAAAAATATAGTCAAACTGAATTCCAAAGAGTTAGAAACAGTTTACTTAATTTGCACCAACATTTAGGCATTTTATTGATGCCCCGAACGAACTCAGCCTTCAAGCATCTCTAGCAGATACCGCAAACGAGCAAACCCCAAAACCCGCTTTGCGGTACCGCGCATCACCCTTTTACGTCTTAAAAATTGTCACGATAGAACAAATACGACAAATATGAACTCCAAATTCGAGCTAGAAGCACTTCACCCTTATTTTCAAACTTGTATTCCATTCCGTGTTAATTTACAAGACTAATTCAAAATATCCAAAAGAGGAACTAACTACGAACTAGTTCCTAAAAGCTAGATTAAGCTAGCCTGGGTACTAACTAATTTCACCTCGACTGGGGGCGACAGCCGCGGCAACGGTGCTTCACGCGGAGTCGTCAATGAGGACGTAGCCGTGTCTCGCCGTCTCCGATCAAATGGACGCCTTTTAGGCCTTGCACACATGCCGCCCCTCTTCTTTGGCGGCTTTACGGAGGTGCTTGGCCTTGTCCCAAACATCGGTGATGACTGTTGTGAGCGAGTTGCGCCGGGCCATGGTAAGATGGCGCAGCTCCCGCCTCGTCCTCGTCCTCATCGGTGTTGTCGTCGAGGTCGATGGGGAAAGCAGAGGAGGTACGCATGCCGCCGGGACAAGGCGCCTCATTGTAGCGGGAGGAGGCCGTTCCAGTCGAGGGAGTTTGGTTGCACCGGAACAACGCTCCACGGTGGTGCGCTTGGTCAGAGATACGCGCCCACCACTCAAGCGAGGTCTCCTGCGCGCGCCTCGCTGACGCCGAGCCGCGGCCGCGTGGTAAAAAGATCTGTGCTCCACGCGGCGAAGTGAGCGCCACCATGGTGGGAGGAGGTAGAGCGAGCAGAGAGGAAGAGAGTGGCAACGACGATTTGAGAATGGTGTCTGAAATAGACCGGAATCAAATGGTGTCGAGCGGCAGTGGCGGCGAAGAAAGCGATGTGGAATACCGTGTCGGCAGTCACCCTCCAAACCGGCATATATAGTGGTTCACAAGGTGGGTTTAGTGAGTCATTTTACGGTAGTCACGTGGTCTAGTATTACCTGAGTCCCACCAAAAATATCTTAACTTTATCAAAAAATATACAGTATTAATTCACATCTGTCAGTAATTGCAGGAATATTTTGTGCAATCAGTTCGGGTAGTTTCTAGAGATTATTTCTCGGCTCCTAAAAAAAACTGTGTTCCAGACGATGGAAATAAAATACCCTAAATAGAGAAAGGGGCCTAGATATAGATTTGGCTAAAATGCTAGAAACACTAGTGGAGAAGAGGCCTTTGGTCCCAAGCAAATGTCCCAGTGCTGAACCAAACCGGGTCCAATGGGGGCATTGGTCCCGGTTCGTTTCTGCCCAGGACGACCCCACCCGCTGGAGCTTGTCCGGTAGTGGCCTTTGGACCCGGTTTGTATTACAAACCGGGACTAAAAGGTCCACCGCAGGGCGCGGCAGGCCGTGTCAGTCGTGGGGAACCCTTTAGTCCCGGTTTATAATACAAACCGGGTCCAAAGGCCCCGCCTCTGGCTACATAACCTTGCCCCTGCCAAGTGTGAGCCACACTTAGCCATTTTTTCACTTTCTTCACAAGAGGGGTGTATTGCTCTCCTCTCTTCTTCACATGCACAAGAGGTGTTCGATGAAATGCTTAAGAGGATTTGCCACTTGAGTTTACACAAATCAAACCACACTTAACTTGCTTTTTTCTTCTTCATCGAGGTTAACAACTTTATCCTTTTCATCCGCAATTGATAAAATGCATGTGTATATATACATCGTGATGTTCCGTAATGGTTTTGATCAGCTTAATTATATCATGCGGATGAATCGGCAATGGATGTACATTGACCGACGGTTTGACGAGTTCACTCGCGGGCCTGGATAATTTTATGGCCGTGGCGAAGGCAAACAAACATGGTGGCTTCATGTATTGTCCATGTGTGGACTGCAAGAATATCGTAAATTACGCTCACTCGAGTCTCATTCACAGCCACCTTCTCGCGATCCGGTTTCATGCCCGGTTACTATTGTTGGACCAAGCACGGAGAAAGAGAGGTTATGATGGAAGACAATGAAGAAGAGGAAGAGGATGATGACGGTTATCCCAATTTCCCCGAATACGATGATACTGCGAGAAGGCAATGAAGACAATGAAGTAGAAGATCAAGAGGCACCGAGATGAGCCTGCGATGATGATCTTGGCCGGGCCATTGCCGATGCAAGGAGAGAATGTGAAACTAAAAAGGAAAGGTTGGCCTTCGACAAGATGATAGAAGATCACAACAAATTGTTATACCCAACTTACGAAGATGGCCATAAAAAGCTAGGCAGCACACTGGAATTGTTGCAATGGAAGGCGGAGAACGGTGTCAACGACTCGGGATTTGGAAAGTTGTTGACAATAATTAAGAGGAAGCTTCCAAGGGGTAACGAATTGCCCGCCGGTACGTACGAAGCGAAGAAGATTGTCTGCCCTCTAGGATTAGATGTGCAAAAGATACATGCATGCATTAATGACTGCATCCTCTACCGCGGTGAGTACGAGAATTTGGATGCATGTCCGGGTGTACCTTGCATTGCGGTATAAGATCGGACGAGATGACCCTGGTGATGTTGAGGGCGAGCGCCCCAAGAAGAGGGTTCCTGCCAAGGTTATGTGGTATGCTCCTATAATACCACGGCTGAAACGCTTGTTCGGGAATAAAGAGCACGCTAGGTTGTTGCGATGGCACAAAGAAGACCGTAAGAAAGACGTGATGTTGAGGCACCTCGCTGATGGATCCCAATGGAGAAAAATCGATAGAGAGTTCCCAAACTTTGCACAGGATGCAAGGAACTTAAGGTTTGGTCTAAGTACGGATGGCATGAATCCTTTTGGAGAGCAGAGCTGCAGCCATAGCACCCGGCTCGTGACTCTTTGTATATATAACCTTCCTCCTTGGTTGTGCATGAAGCGGAAGTTCATTATGATGCCGGTGCTCATACAAGGCCCGAAGCAACCCGGGAACGACATTGATGTGTACCGAAGCCATTAGTCGAAGAACTTCTACAGCTGTGGTCCCTAGCAGGTGTACGTGTGTGGGACGAGCACAAGCGAGGAGGAATTTGACCTAAGAGCGATGCTTTTCGTAACCATCAATGACCGGCCTGCTCTTGGTAACATTTCGGGACGGTCAAACAAGGGATACAATGCATGCACACACTTGTTTACATGAGCGCGAAGGTGATTATTTGGAAAAAGGTCAGAAGGTCGTGTACCTGGGGCATCGTCGATTTCTTAGGATTACCCATCCCGTAAGAAAGAAAGGCAAGCATTACGACGGCGATGATGATTCCCCTATCCATGACCAGTCTGCTCCGCGTGAAAATACTCTGCCGCCTCCTCCTCCTCGTCAGGAGACTCCGCCGCCTCCTCCTCCTCGTCAGGAGACTCCGCCGCCTTCACTTAAGCAAAAGAGGAAGCTGTCCGCGGCACCTCCTATAGCTCCGAAGAGATCATCAACTCCAATGAGGGCACAGACTCCAGAGTTGTTACCACATGAAGCGGATCGAAGAGCAAAAGGCGTTTCTTGCGCCGAAGAAGGTGTTTATTCGACCGCGAGACGGTGAAGCACTTTGCCGAGACGAGAATGAAGAGACCTGAGCTGAGAGCTGATTATGACCGCTCTCTTGGACAGTCCTCTAGAGCGGGCAAAGAAGCAAAAAAGTCGCCCAGCTTGGACAGCAGGACATTCGGGCCGCACCCCACTTCATCGTGGAGCCATATCATGATCCGGAGACGGCATCGATGATCGAACGGGCGGCTAGAGCTCGGGGAGCATCGGTTGAGTACGAAGATTACTATCCAACGGCTCAAGTGGTAAACACGTATAGATACGGAAAAGATCTCGTCAAACCTGGCGAGCTCGCGCGTCTAGGGACTCAGATGCGAAGGTTGCATGAATGGTACCTGAAAGCCTGTCGAAGAAGTGAAAGCTACCTAACGGTGTATCTTAGAGATGAGCATTACTTCCGGGGGGAAGACGAGATAAACATTGAGTTAGATGAACTGTTTCAGTTATTCAATCAAGACGCCCTCGACAAAGCTGTCATCGGTTGCTACTGCTCGTAAGTGATTTATTTGTGTAATTAAGTTTGTAGCTCATTCATTTGCACTAACAATTATCCTCATTATATTCTTTGTGTACGCTATACATTTAATTATGCAGAATGAAGAAGTCTGGAATACAAAAGAGGCAAGCTCCTACCGCCGGGGTTCATAGACCCAAACACGAGTTCATGAAGTTACGGTTCAAGACTTTGCCAAGGACACGAGAGGACAACATCGTAATGTTTTTAGAGAAGCAAGCGAGACAAGGAGGATATATTCTTTCCCTACAACTTCAAGTGAGTGTTATATATAACATACATTATGCTTGTGCACCTTCCACTTTATTCTCGTAATCATTGAGCTATGCTTGTGCAGATTCCACTTTATTCTCCTAATCATTGATCTTCCCCTTGGAGTCGTAAAAGTCATGGACTCGAAACGTAAAGAATATGCGGAATGGGCGGACATGGCTGCCATCCTCCGAGAGGTAGTTTCAATCAATTTCGTATTGGCATCTTCATCTGTTCTAATTCGAAGATATCATCAACTAATCAATTACTCATTTACTCATTATTTTTTGCCGGGCAGGGCTTGGAAACGGTTCATCAATATTGTTCCGGGTAAATGGAAACCGGAGCTTACATTTGAAGATTACCCTGTAAGTAGTACTATATATATAGCTATGTCCGTGAAACTTTATATATGATATTTACTTTCAATACGATGCTTGATTATTAGTTTGATCGAACTATTTTTTCGTAAAGTGTATGAGGCAGGAACCAGGGAATAACTTATGTGGATACTACGTCTGCACCTTCATGCGTGACATGGCATGTCCCAAGGGTGGGGATGCCCGTATACACCACACTCGTGTACGATAACAAAATTTCACAATTAATCTTAATTAGTACCATCTATTGTATTGAGTTCCATTCATATATTGATCTCCCTTTTTAAATATAGATGACACGCCTGCGGAACACTCTCATAACGGAGGATCAAATAAAAGCAATTCAAGAGGAAATCGCGGGATTCTTTATTACCGAGGCCCTTACCCCAGGTGGAGAGCACTATCGGCGGATCGTGACGGGGGACGAAATCCGTCGAGGACATGTTGTATTGTAAATATGCATGCATTACGTGTACTTGTTGACGATGTCGTGTACTGTTGACGATGTCTATATATATTCATGACGATTTTTTGTGGTTTCTTGAATGATATATATGCATTGCTGAAACTCTGCCGTGGCGGAGAAACGCCTGTTTGTCCGCCGCGGCGGAGAAACGCTGGTACAGCCCTAAACCTGTGCCGCGGCAGAGAAATAGCAATTCTCCGCCGCGGCGGAGGAACCTAGGCCCGGTCCGTACCACGAACCGGGACCAAAGGCCTTCCACCGCGAGCTCCCCGGCCGCACCACGTGTCGAGGCCTTTAGGCCCGGTTAATCTTTGAACCGGGACTAAAGGGTACCCCCTTTAGTCCCGCCTAATTGGTCCCGGTTCGGAAACCGGGTCTGAAGGCCCAAATGGACCGGGCCTACTGCCCCTTTTTCTACTAGTGAAACAACACTACGCAGTTCGAGGTTTAGAAGAATTTATACAACATTATTGTTCGAGGTTTAGAAGAACTGGTAGCCGAGATGTACATTTTGTTCAATATCTCACCCACCGGTTTATCTTCCAATTACTGTTCTCTGCTTAGTGGTGCATTACATGGACATTCTGAGCTCTCCAGATTTTAGTCCAATTCCAAGATACTTTGTTTCGCAGTATGATCCAATCAATACACTCGTAACAGAATACAGTAAATCTAAAAGTACAACTCCTACAGGTAAAAAAATAAAAGCATCTGACTCTACCGAACCATCTAGAAACAGCAACTACAAACCGTGTGCCAAATTGTTTTATGCGAGGCACAACCTAAGTTTTCCACAGACCACCATTAAGCAAATCTTAAACCTGGTTCTTGCATAGAACAATGAGAGATTGCAGAATTAACAGAAACTAAGAAGAACAAGGCAGAGTATATGTGCAAAGACTAAGTTGCTAGAATGAATCCAGAAATGGGCACAAAATAAGTAAACATGTTCTACCGCCAAAAGTAAGCACCATTTCACATTGCTAAGTAATACAACGGTAGAACGAGTGCAGACACATACAAAACATAGCATCAAATACAATACATGGAGAACTAGGTTGATATGATATCATAATCAAAATAGCAAAGTCAATTGTTCCATTCAATAAAAATAAAGACACAAGACAAGCTTAGTTAGGACATATTTCAACTCTGCACCATGATGTCTTGGTAATTCGAACACTAATACATAACAGTAGTACCTTCAGCCATACACTGAATTCATGCAACCAGATAACAACGAGAGCTTCTTGACCATAACTCTATATGAACCAACAAAGAAGCCAGCGAGCTTGCTCTTGATGTTGCAGACCATGAGGATACTGACAGTTAAGCTGCTAAGAAGAAGCATGCCACTCAACAATCCTCACATGAAAGGTGAATCATTCACCACATAACCGTCCAGTGTTGGAAAGAAGGAATGCGGAACAAGACTTTGTTTGAGCCGAAGTTGGTCGGTACAGCGTAATGCACGCTGGAAACTGGCAACAACCTTGCTATCCATGTCAATCTGAATTAGCCAGTCGCCGAATTCGACCAGCACGAGCACATCACCATCCAAAGACGGGGCAACACTCCATCTACCGTCGAACCTTCCAATTCCAAACATCACGGTGACCTCTGCAGTAGCCAGCAACTCAACCCGGTATTTCAAGGCCCATGCCTCGCTCTCATAGTCCTGGGTCATCCAGATATCAATGGTTGTCGCTGCATCATTAAAGCTGGACATGCCGAGCGTTCCATCCATCTCAAACAGGTGAGCTTTGCCAGGAAGAGCTGGAGCACGCATCTGTCGGAACGACTCGGTTGTGGTGCTGAATACTTTGATCATGTTGCTTGCCCTGTCATGCTGCTCTACGTGCCAATGCAGGCTACCACGGAACAGGACAGCAGAGAGCTCCTGTATCATGTCCTCCGCATCATCGGGGCACCGCCTCGGCGGCTGGTCAGATCCCAATGTGAAGACGTAGTATCCATCTTGGTCGGCAGCCCAATGACTCAACTTTCCGAGCAGCAGCCGGTACTCGCCCGTAGGGCTGTGAGGGTACATCCCCAAGAACGCGAAGCCATCGAGCTGAGGCAGGCGAGCATGCTGGCGAGTTGCTGGGTTGCAGATGGAGTAGTCCAAGTTCCTATAGAGGCCGCAGAGGATGAGGAGCCCGTCGCAGGAGGCCCTGACAGTGACACCGAAGTAAGATTTGCCGAGTCGCGCGACGGACTTAAGCTGGTCGACGGCGGCGAGGCCTGCCCGGTGGTCGAAGGGGATGACGTCTAGGGAAATGCTGCAGGCGCTGAGAAAGTCGTAGCCACATAGGAGAGGGAGGGAGGGCTGGCGGGCGTGGTGAGCGAGGAGGAAGTCGCGGGTGGAGGTGGCGCGGCGCGCGGGCGGGGCAGACGGCACGGCAACGGAGGAGGGGTTTGGGAGGCGGGCGGACGAGGATCTCCCATAACACGATCTCGTCCGGGAGGCCCGGGGTGGAGAGGAGCCGCTTCTGCTGCAACTGCGGCCTCCGCCATGGTCGCCGGCTGGCTGGGAGCTCTCGATTCCGTCCCAGGAGCAGAGAGCAAGAGGAGTGGTGTGTAGTGACGGCGGCGGCGGAGCAGGAGAGGGGGGTGCTGTACGCCGACCTGGTCGGTGCGGACCAGGCGCCGCACACCCCCCAGGCAGGTTGTTGGGCCGGCCCAACATTCTCACTCTTTCTTTTTTTGGTTTCTTTTGCTTTTTTGTTTTTTCTGTTCAATTTTCTTTTTACGTTTTTTAAAAGCTGATTCTTTTTAGACCCGATTTTAAAAATTATTTTAGTTTTTTTGAAATTTAAATATTTTTAAAATTTGAACATTTTTTAGATTGGAACAATTTTCAAATTGGAACAAATTTTAAATTGGAACAAATTTTAAAATTGAACAAAAAATTTAAAATTTATTATTTTTTATACGTGAACAAATTTCGAATTTGAACAATTTTTTATTTGAACAAATTTTTTATTTGAACAATTTTCGTATTTGAACAATTTTTTTTGAACAATTTTTTATTTGAACAATTTTCGAATTTGAATTTTCTCGAACAATTTTCGTTTTGAACACTTTTCAAAATTTGAACTTTTTCAAATTTAAACAATTTTTAAATTTGAATTTTCGATTTTGAACAAAAATAAAAATAAACAGAAAATAAAGAAAACGGAAAAGGAAAACAGAAAACAGAAAACAAAAAACAGAAAAAAGAAAAAAGAAAAAACAGAAACAGAAACAGAAACGAAAAAAAGAAGATGATGAAAATGGGCCAGGCCCAATACCCGACCAGGGTGTGCGGTGCCTGGTAGGCACCGACCTGGTCGGTGTATAGGATTTCCGGCAGGAGACGGAGTGTAGGTCAGGTCTCTTTCAGTTTCAGGGAACGCATTTGGGCTGCGCTTGAACGGGTTGGGCTTGGGCCTGGAAGTTTGTGCTAGCTAGAGAAACAAAAAGGTCTCAACCAGTTTATTTTGCCTCTTCCGTTTTGCCTCTGCTGCTGTACAATCTCTTCCTAGGTGAAGGCGGAGGGTGATGTTTTTTCCAAGAATCTTGAGAATTGTATTGACATTTTTTGAAAGATAAAAGATTGTGGTGTCATTTCTGGAATACACGATAATTGGAGTGACATATATCTAACTAACCCTTATAACACAACTCTAACATAGTGTTTGGATGCGGTGAATTGGACCTCTAATTCTACCGTTTGGATGTATGTTGAATTGTGCGCGGAAACAAAGACCAAATTCCTGCCCACCCCGCCTCGCTAACTTTTTCTGCAGGGACCGATTCGGAGGGGTGAACCCTCCGTATTGGCCTGGAATTGACTCTTCGTGCTGGTAACGCTTCGCTGAACGAGCCTCTGCCTGCCTGAGACACGATCCCTCCCCGCTCGACCCCACCCTTTTCCTGGATCATAGCGTGGTGGCTCTAGCGGCAGTTAGTACCTTTCCCGCCCTCGTTTCGCTCTTCCTCTCCCGGCCGTCCCCTTCCTCTCCCTCGTCCGGCCATGCATGAATCCGCTCAAAACCCTAGTGCTTAGAGAGAGCACAGAACGGCGGCGGTGGTTTCTGGCGGGGTCGTTCATGGAGGGGAACGGGACCATGCATCTTGAATTGCAGGGGAACGGGACCATGCATCTTGAATTGCAGGGGAACGGGACCATGCATCTCGAACTGTTGATGGATGGTAACTGACAAGGGATTAACTTATCAATGTCTACGTATTGTAGACTAGGGTTTTAGTCGGAAGTAGAGGGCAAGTAGATCTCGAAGGTTTCAGCCGAAAAGTACTCGACGATTATGAAAACTAGGGTTACGTGAAACAATGAATCGATCCTCTCTTTGTCCCTCGACTCCCCTTATATAGGAGGCGGAGCCGAGGGATTCGTAATACACAAGTTACAGAGTCCGGGAGGGTTTCTAACCCGTCCCGTAAAATTACAAGTCTATATTTCCTAATACAACTCTAACTTTCCTTAACATAACTCGGGCTTCTGAACTTCATATTCTTCGACTCGTGGGCCTTCAATAAAACCCCGGGTACCATCTTCGGCAGGCCCATTGGGGATGCCTATATCAGTAGCCCCCGAGATTTTGCTTGAATCGAAGAATCAGGGAAAATCTCCAACTTTACAATCATCCAATAACTTTGTCGATTTTATCACATATCTTTAGATACGCAATTATATATTGTACAGGGATAACGGTAGTTGGGGCTAGTTCATCTGACAGATCAGGTACTAGTTAAATGCTCTAGTGGCAATCCGCAAAAACCTACTTCAAGATCACGTCCCTGGACATGATCTCGGGATACTGGTGTTAACTTCGACAGGTGCCGCTTAAGGACTTACCATTCTGTTGAGTCCCAGCCATATTTTATCGGGTACCTAACGCGTCCGTTAGGATTTTTCTTCGTATCTGTTGATACGGAAAAAAGTAGCAAACCGACGTCAGAGACGGTGCCACGCCGCTCAGAACAGATCTGGGGTCTTACCTTCGCAAAGTTTTGCGGCATTCAGAGATTATTCGCGGCTTTGTCGCTCTGAGAATATATTGTCGAGTGCTTTTTCGGCTGTTGGAATAGCACATTTTATTGAGTCAACGGATGACTTATCTTGCCTTCCCGATGGGAGTATATGTAGAGTTATTTGTATAACTCGAAATATGCTCACTTCTTTTTATAATTTCATCGGGCACGCGAACAGCGTTCCCGACACTAGTAGGAAAACCCTTATAGGCGAAGCTTAGTTCTGTGGCGCACCGTTTTGAGTGCGCCACAGAAACTTATTTTGTGGCGCACGAGACTGTGTGCGCCACAAAACTAGCTTATTTTTGTGGCGCATTGCTGAACCATGCGCCACGAAACTATGTGGGGCCCACATCCCGGCACTCCCAATTATTAGCGTAGGTATTTCGTGGCGCACACGGCTCGCTGCGCCACCGATGTCTACGGGAGCTTCTATTCTTGTAGACGGTGTTGGGCCTCCAAGAGCAGAGGTTTGTAGAACAGCGACAAGTTTCCCTTAAGTGGATACCCAAGGTTTATCGAACTCGGGGAGGAAGAGGTCAAAGATATCCCTCTCATGCAACCACTGCAACCACAAAGCAAGTAGTCTCTTGTGTCCCCAACACACCTAATAGGTGCACTAGTTCGGCGAAGAGATAGTGAAATACAGGTGGTATGAATATATATGAGCGATAGCAAGCGGTGCCAGGAAAATAGCTTGCGGCCGTGTAGTTGATGGTGGTAGTATTGCAGCGAGTAGTAACACGGTAAAACAAGTAAACAAGCAGTAGTAACGCAAGCAGTATTTAGGAACAAGGCCTAGGGATTACACTTTCACTAGTGGACACTCTCAATATTGATCACATAACGGAATAGATAAATGCATACTCTACACTTTTGTTGGATGATGAACACATTGCGTAGGATTACACGAACCCTCAATGCCGGAGTTAACAAGCTCCACAATAATGCTCATATTTTAGTAACCTTTAGTGTAAGATAGATCAACGAGACTAAACCAAGTACTAGCATAGCATGCACATCGTCACCTTCATGCATATGTAGGAGGAATAGATCACATCAATATTATCATAGCAATAGTTAACTTCATAATCTACAAGAGATCATAATCATAGCATAAACCAAGTACTAACACGGTGCACACACTGTCACCTTTGCACACGTGCAGGAGGAATAGAACTACTTTAATAACACATCACTAGAGTAGCACATAGATAAATTGTGATACAAAACATATTGCAATCATAAAGAGATATAAATAAGCACCTCACTATGCCATTCAACGAGTGAATAAGTATTCCGTGAAATCTAGCCTAAGAGACCCACACGGTGCACACACTGTCACCTTTACACACGTGGGACGAGGAGTCTCCGGAGATCACATAAGTAAAACTCACTTGACTAGCATAATGACATCTAGATTACAAGCATCATCATATGAATCTCAATCATGTAAGGCAGCTCATGAGATTATTGTATTGAAGCACATAGGAGAGAGATGAACCACATAGCTACCAGTACAGCCCCGAGCCTCGATGGAGAACTACTCCCTCCTCATAGGAGCAGCAGCGGTGATGAAGATGGCGGTGGAGATGGCAGCGGTGTCGATGGAGAAGCCTTCAGGGGCACTTCCCCGCTCCGGCGGGGTGCCGGAACAGAGACTCCTGTCCCCCGGATCTTGGCTTCGCGATGGCGGCGGCTGCGGAAGGTTTACGTGGTTTTCGTCGAACGCATCGGGTTTTCGATCCGGGGACTTTATATAGGCGAAGAGGCGGCGCAAAAGGGTCGAAGGGGTGACGACACCATAGGCGGCGCGGCCGGGGCCCTGGCCGCGCCGGCCTAGGGTGCGGGGACCCAGTGCCCCCCTGCGGTCCTTCTCGTGTGTTACGGATGCTTCCGGTGAAAATAGGAACTCAGGCGTTGATTTCGTCCGATTCGAGAATATTTCGTTACTAGGATTTCGAAACCAAAAACAGCAGAAAACAGCAGCGGCACTTCGGCATCTTGTTAATAGGTTAGTTCCAGGAAAATGCACGAATATGACATAAAGTGTGCATAAAACATGTAGATAACATCAATAATGTGGCATGGATCATAAGAAATTATCGATACGTCGGAGACGTATCAGCATCCCCAAGCTTAGTTCCGCTCGTCCCGAGCGAGGTAAAACGATAACACGGATAATTTACTGGAGTGACATGCCATCATAATCTTGATCATACTATTTGTAAAGCATATGTAGTGAATGCAGCGATCAAAACAATATGTATGACATGAGTAAACAAGTGAATCATAAAGCAAAGACTTTTCATGAATAGCACTTCAAGACAAGCATCAATAAGTCTTGCATAAGAGTTAACTCATAAAGCAATAATTCAAAGTAAAGGTATTGAAGCAACACAAAAGAAGATTAAGTTTCAGCGGTTGCTTTCAACTTGTAACATGTATATCTCATGGATATTGTCAACATAGAGTAATATAATAAGTGCAATAAGCAAGTATGTAGGAATCAATGCACAGTTCACACAAGTGTTTGCTTCTTGAGGTGGAGAGAAATAGGTGAACTGACTCAACATTGAAAGTAAAGAATGGTCCTCATAGAGGAAAAGCATCGATTGCTATATTTGTGCTAGAGCTTTGATTTTGAAAACATGAAACAATTTTGTCAACGGTAGTAATAAAGCATATGCATCATGTAAATTATATCTTATAAGTTGCAAGCCTCATGCATAGTGTACCAATAGTGCCCGCACCTTGTCCTAATTAGCTTGGACTACCTGGATTATCACCGCAATACATATGCTTTAACCAAGTTTCACAAGGGGTACCTCTATGCCGCTGTACAAAGGTCTAAGGAGAAAGCTCGCATTTGGATTTCTCGCTTTTGATTATTCTCAACTTAGACATCCATACCGGGACAACATAGACAACAGATAATGGACTCCTCTTTTAATGCTTTAAGCATTTGACAACAATTAATTCTTTTCTCATTAGAGACTTGAGGATATTTGTCCAAAACTGAAACTTCCACCATGGATCATGGCTTTAGTTAGCGGCCCAATGTTCTTCTCTCACAATATGCATGCTCAAACCATTCAACTCAGTGTAGATCGCCCTTACTTCCGACAAGACGAACATGCATAGCAACTCACATGAAATTCAACAACGAGTTGATGGCGTTCCCCGAGTAAACATGGTTATCGCACAACAAGCAACTTAATAAGAGATAAAGTGCATAATTACATATTCAATACCACAATAGTTTTTAAGCTATTTGTCCCATGAGCTATATATTGCAAAGGTGAATGATGGAATTTTAAAGGTAGCACTCAAGCAATTTACTTTGGAATGGCGGAAAAATACCATGTAGTATAGGTAGGTATGGTGGACACAAATGGCATAGTGGTTGGCTCAAGTATTTTGGATGCATGAGAAGTATTCCCTCTCGATACAAGGTTTAGGCTAGCAAGGCTTATTTGAAACAAACACAAGGATGAACCGGTGCAGCAAAACTCACATAAAAGACATATTGAAAACATTATAAGACTCTACACCGTCTTTCTTGTTGTTCAAACTCAATACTAGAAATTATCTAGACCTTAGAGAAACCAAATATGCAAACCAAATTTTAGCATGCTCTATGTATTTCTTCATTAATGGGTGCAAAGCATATGATGCAAGAGCTTAAACATGAGCACAACAATTGCCAAGTATCACATTACCCAAGACATTTATAGCAATTACTACATGTATCATTTTCCAATTCCAACCATATAACAATTTAACGAAGGAGAAACTTCGCCATGAATACTATGAGTAGAAACCAAGGACATACTTGTCCATATGCTACAACGGAGCGTGTATCTCTCCCATAAAGTGAATGCTAGGATCCATTTTATTCAAACAAAACAAAAAACAAAAACAAACCGACGCTCCAAGAAAAAAAACATAAGATGTGATGGAATAAAAATATAGTTTCAGGGGAGGAACCTGATAATGTTGTCGATGAAGAAGGGGATGCCTTTGGCATCCCCAAGCTTAGACGCTTGAGTCTTCTTGATATATGCAGGGGTGAACCACCGGGTGCATCCCCAAGCTTAGAGCTTTCACTCTCCTTGATCATGTTGCATCATACTCCTCTCTTGATCCTTGAAAACTTCCTCCACACCAAACTCGAAACAACTCATTAGAGGGTTAGTGCACAATATAAATTGACATGTTCAGAGGTGACACAATCATTCTTAACACTTCTGGACATTGCATAAAGCTACTGGACATTAATGGATCAAAGAAATTCATCCAACATAGCAAAAGAGGCAATGCGAAATAAAAGGCAGAATCTGTCAAAAACAGAACAGTCCGTAAAGGTGGATTTTATTAGGCCACCAGACTTGCTCAAATGAAAATGCTCAAATTGAATGAAAGTTGCGTACATATCTGAGGATCACTCACGTAAATTGGCATAATTTTCTGAGTTACCTACAGAGAATTAGACCCAGATTCGTGACAGCAAAGAAATCTGTTTCTGCGTAGTAATCCAAATCTAGTACTTACTTTACTATCAAAGACTTTACTTGGCACAATAAAACACAAAACTAAGATAAGGAGAGGTTGCTACAGTAGTAAACAACTTCCAAGACACAAATATAAAACAAAGTACTGTAGCAAAATAACACATGGGTTATCTCCCAAGAAGTTCTTTCTTTTTAGCCATTAAGATGGGCTCAGTAGTTTTAATGATGCACTCGCAAGAAATAGTATTTGAAGCAAAAGAGAGCATCAAGAGGCAAATTTGAAACAAATTTAAGTCTAACATGCTTCCTATGCAAGGGAATCTTGTAAATAAACAAGTTCATGAAGAGCAAAGTAACAAGCATAGGAAGATAAAACAAGTGTAGCTTGAAAAATTTCAGCACATAGAGAGGTGTTTTAGTAACATGAAAATTTCTACAACCATATTTTCCTCTCTCATAATAACTTTCAGTAGCAACATGAGCAAACTCAACAATATAACCATCACATAAAGCACTCTTATCATGAGTCTCATGCATAAAATTATTACTCTCCACATTGGCATAGTCAATTTTATTAGTAATAGTGGGAGCAAATTCAACAAAGTAGCTATCATTATTATTCTCATCAAGTGTAGGAGGTATAGTATAATCACAACAAAATTTACTCTCCACAGTAGGTGGCACCAAAAGATCACTATCATTATAATCATCAGAAATAGGAGGCAAAGTATCATCAAAGAAAATTTTCTCCTCAATGCTTGGGGGACTAAAAAGATCATGAAAACCAGCTTCCCCAAGCTTAGAACTTTCTATATTATTATCAACAATGGTGTTCAAAGCATTCATACTAATATTACTACCAGCATGCAAATAAGATTTCATAGGTTTTTTAATTTTCGCATCAAACAATCCATGTCTTAAATCAGGAAATAGGATAAGAAGCTCACTCTTGTACATTATGCCAAACTAGTGTAAACAAGAAACAATCAAGATGCAATTGCAGGATCTAAAGGAAATAGCTTTGAGCACACACACAACGGCGCCAGAAAAATACTTTACCTGAGACCGTAGTATGAGTGCCTTTTTACCTTTCCTCCCCGGCAACGGCGCCGAGAAAAGTGCTTGATGTCTACGGGAGCTTCTATTCTTGTAGACAGTGTTGGGCCTCCAAGAGCAGAGGTTTGTAGAACAGCAGCAAGTTTCCCTTAAGTGGATACCCAAGGTTTATCGAACTCAGGGAGGAAGAGGTCAAAGATATCCCTCTCATGCAACCCTGCAACCACAAAGCAAGTAGTCTCTTGTGTCCCCAACACACCTAATAGGTGCACTAGTTCGGCGAAGAGATAGTGAAATACAGGTGGTATGAATATATATGAGCAGTAGCAGCGGTGCTAGAAAATAGCTTGCGGGCGTGTAGTTGATGGTGGTAGTATTGCGAGCGGTAGTAACACGATAAAACGAGTAAACAAGCAGTAGTAACGCAGCGGTATTTAGGAACAAGGCCTAGGGATTACACTTTCACTAGTGGACACTCTCAATATTGATCACATAACGAGAATAGATAAATGCATACTCTACACTTTTGTTGGATGATGAACACATTGCGTAGGATTACACGAACCCTCAATGCCGGAGTTAACAAGCTCCACAATAATGCTCATATTTTAATAACCTTTAGTGTAAGATAGATCAACAGACTAAACCAAGTACTAGCATAGCATGCACACTGTCACCTTCATGCATATGTAAGAGGAATAGATCACATCAATATTATCATAGCAATAGTTAACTTCATAATCTACAAGAGATCATAATCATAGCATAAACCAAGTACTAACACGGTGCACACACTGTCACCTTTGCACACGTGCAGGAGGAATAGAACTACTTTAATAACACATCACTAGAGTAGCACATAGATAAATTGTGATACAAAACATATTGCAATCATAAAGAGATATAAATAAGCACCTCACTATGCCATTCAACGGTGAATAAGTATTCTGTGAAATCTAGCCTAAGAGACCCACACGGTGCACACACTTGTCACCTTTACACACGTGGGACGAGGAGTCTCCGGAGATCACATAAGTAAAACTCACTTGACTAGCATAATGACATCTAGATTACAAGCATCATCATATGAATCTCAATCATGTAAGGCAGCTCATGAGATTATTGTATTGAAGCACATAGGAGAGAGATGAACCACATAGCTACCGGTACAGCCCCGAGCCTCGATGGAGAACTACTCCCTCCTCATGGGAGCAGCGAGCGGTGATGAAGATGGCGGTGGAGATGGCAGCGGTGTCGATGGAGAAGCCTTCCGGGGGCACTTCCCCGCTCGGCAGGGTGCCGGAACGAGAGACTCCTGTCCCCCGGATCTTGGCTTCGCGATGGCGGCGGCTGCGGAAGGTTTTCGTGGTTTTCGTCGAACGCATCGGGGTTTTCGATCCGGGGACTTTATATAGGCGAAGAGGCGGCGCGGGAGGGTCGAAGGGGTGACGACACCATAGGGCGGCGCGGCCGGGGCCCGGGCCGCGCCGGCCTAGGGTGCAGGGGCCCGGTGCCCCCCCTCCGGTCCTTCTCGTGTGTTCCGGATGCTTCCGGTGAAAATAGGAACACTGGGCGTTGATTTCGTCCGATTCCGAGAATATTTCGTTACTAGGATTTACTGAAACCAAAAACAGCAGAAAACGAGCAAGCGGCACTACGGCATCTTGTTAATAGGTTAGTTCAAGAAAATGCACGAATATGACATAAAGTGTGCATAAAACATGTAGATAACATCAATAATGTGGCATGGATCATAAGAAATTATCGATACGTCGGAGACGTATCAGCCACAGAAATAACTATTTCTGTGGCGCACACGGCCTTCTGCGCCACAGAAATAACTATTTTTGTGGCGCACTTGCTCTGGTGCGCCACAGAAGTTGTTGATTCTGTGGCGCACTTGGGCTGGTGCGCCACAGAAATAGGGGAACTTATATTATCCCCGTACCCCTCCCCGCGCCCTCATCCTCTACCGCCGCGCCGCCTCTCTCCCTTCTCCCCCTCCGATCCGTACCAAGGCGCGCCGCCATGGTCGTCGCCGTCGCCATCGCCGTCGCCGCCGCCTTCCTCCGCGAGGGCGCATGCCCCCACGCTCCACCCATCCCCGCCACCGGCAGCACATGCCGCATCAAGGAGGAGGCCGAGCCGCCGCGTCCTCCACCTCCTCCACCCCCGCCATCGTCGTCAAACTCCTCCTCCACCCCTGTTTTCGGTGAGCTCCACCTCCGCCCTCCCCTCCCTCTTCCTCTCCCGCGCGAGCACAAGGTGCTCGATGAAATGTGCTACGGATGCTTGTTTCTGCGTGCGGCGAGGGAAGGTGCTTGAGCGGCCGGCGTAGTGCTGAGAGAGCTATCTCCATGGATTTATCCGGTACTCCTCCTACGGGAGTACGGCTGGTAAAAAAAATCGACTTTTTCAGCCAACATTGGGAAGAAGAGTCGGAGTGGAATTGGGCATAGCGCATACCTATTCCTCAGATGGCGACTAGAGTTGACAGGGGACAAGGGAGTGCAGCCTGAGCTGCGCCGAAGAAGGGTGTTGCCGTGGAATGCATTGTTGTTGTCTTGGTGCTGCTTGTGATGTTGTTGTTTTGGTGCTTCTTCACATCTGGCCATGCATCCTCTTGTTTCTTCAACAGATAACTGAAGCCTACAAAATTGAACAATAATTAGCCATCAAGCTGTCAACTTTATACACCAGTAGCTAGTTCATTCAGTGAAACTGAATCACATATGTTGACAGCATAACCAGGCAATCTTTTTTTAAACAGGATCATCATAAATTGGTGCTATGTTTGTCACTTCTTATTAAAAATACACAGCTATAGTTGATTAATTGGTGCTATGTTTGTTACTGATGCTGCTATATTGCTTGATTAATTGGTGCTATGCTTGTCACTTCTTATTAATGAACCATGTGTTGGTGATGATTCGGTTAAACTAAATGGATTTGATTTGTTTTCCAACCTTTGTTGGAAACAAATCCAAAGTTTGAACTCTGTATAAGGTGATGAGGACTTGTTTACTTGGTGTGGATTGCTTATGTTATCCAAATAGAGATATTCACGGTAGGGAATCATGTAAATGAATGCCACTATGGTATCCTTTGAAGAAAATGGGAAGTTTCGATGGTTTAAAAGACTAGCTAGGTGATGCTAGGTTATTCGGTTGGTTGTCAAGGTTGGTTTTATCTCGGTTAACATGGATTGGCTATGTGCTCTTGCTTACTTATGCATATCCATCTCTCTTGGATTGACTAGCTCGAGGCTTGGCCTCTCTCTTGCCGACATCACTTTGTTACTACCAAGTGATGAGTAATCCCTTATGGACCCTAGCTTTGTTTTGAACTCAGCCGAGTAATGATATATTTCTTTTTCTTGTTGGCTTTGATGAAATTAGAGATATCCACTGTAGGGGATCATGTAAATGAATGCCATTGTGGTATCCTTTGAAGAAAAAGGACTGTTTCGATGGTTTTAAAATGCTAGGTGGTGCTAGGTGATTCGGTTGGTTGTCAAGGTTGGTTTTATCCGGTTAACTTGGATAGGCTATGTGTTCTTGCTTACTTATGCATATCCATCTCTACTGGATTGACTAGCTCGAGGCTTGGCCTCTCTCTTGCCGACATCACTTGGTTACTACCAAGTGATGAGTAATCCCTTATGGACCCTAGCTTTGTTTTGAACTCAAGCTGAGTAATGATATATTTCTTTTTCTTGTTGGCTTTGATGAAATTAGAGATATCCACCGTAGGGGATTATGTAAATGAATGCCACCTGTGGTATCCTTTGAAGAAAAAGGACTGTTTCGATGGTTTTAAAATGCTAGGTGGTGCTAGGTGATTCAGTTGGCTGTCAAGGTTGGTTTTATCGCGGTTAACTTGGATAGGCTATGTGTTCTTGCTTACTTATGCATATCCATCTCTACTTGGATTGACTAGCTCGGGCTTGGCCTCTCTTTTGCCAGCATCACTTGGTTACTACCAAGTGATGAATAATCCCTTTGGAGCATCTCGCTCCATGCATGCTATGTGTGTTTGAGCATCTTGACTTATGTCACCATGGTTGCTGGTTTGGTGGTGTTTTTGTACTTGTCGATGATTAGATGGTTGGTTTATCACTCGTACACTCCGGGGTGTCGCTAGTGAGCCTGGTGTGATGGCACAAATATCAATCTCTTGTGCATCCTACCTGGCCTCACTAACGCCATCCCGGGATGTTCATATTTGTTTCGACCAACAAAGTATGAGGCATTCCATTTAGTTCATACTAGCTACTTCTTAATTGCATTGGCCTTTCTTCCATTTTAGTGCCGATGATTAGAATGTTTGGTCACCTATACGCCGCAATATACTTTGTAGACGAGCCCCCCTTTCCCGGCCGCCGTTCGGTGAACGAGTCCTTGATGAGACAACAACGCCGACATGCCTCTCCGAGCGCAGCACCACTTTTCTTCTCTCGCCGTCCGGTACGTGAACGAGTCCTTAATGCCAAGACGATGCCAGCCTCCCTAGCATCATGCCGACCCCTGTTGTCGCGCTTCGGGCCGTGTCGATCACGCGCCCTGCACTCTTCGCCTTTTGCCCGGTGAACGAATAGACTAATCGTTGGAATAAGGAAGCCGATGATGGCCGATCGCAATTTAATCTCGCGACCGGCTGTCATCGGTTTCCTTATTCCAACGATCAGCCTATTGGTTCACCGGGCAAGAAGGCGAACAGTGCGAGGCGCGGGACACGCGGCTTGAAGCGGCGGCAACACGGCCCGGCATAATGCCTGGGCGGGCCGGCACGGTCTTTGCATCAAGGACTCGTTCAGCTGAGACAGCGAGGGACTCAGCGTGGTTCTGCGCCGGAGATGCTGATCGGCGTTGTTGTGTCGTCAAGCACCCGTTGACGGAACGCCGACCGGAGAAAGGGGGCCCTTCACAAAGTATACGGCGGTGTATACTGCAACTATGGTTTCTGACCATAGTATTTGTGTTGACCAACAATGTATGAGGCACATATTCTATTTTGACATTCCATTTGCTTTGAGATTTTCAAAATGCCGATGATTAAAATGTTTGGTCACCGTACACTCGGGGTGGCGTAAGTGAGCCTGGTAAGATAGCACAAATATCAATCTCTTGTGCATCCTACCTGGCCTCGCTTACACCATCCCTAAATGTTAATATTTGTGTTGACCAACAATGTATGAGGCACTTATTCCATTTTGTCATTCCATTTGCTTTGAGATTTTCAAAATGCCGATGATTAAAATGTTTGGTCACCGTACACTTGGAGGTGGCGTAAGTGAGCCTGGTAAGATAGCACAAATATCAATCTCTTGTGCATCGGACTTGGTCTCACTTACGCCATCCACGAATGTTAATATTTGTGTTGACCAACAATGTATGAGGCACTTATTCCATTTTGTCATTCCATTTGCTTTGACATTTTCAAAATGCCGATGATTAAAATGTTTGGTCACCGTACACTCGGGGGTGGCGTAAGTGAGCCTGGTAAGATAGCACAAATATCAATCTCTTGTGCATCGGACTTGATCTCACTTACACCGTCCCTGAATGTTAATATTTGTGTTGACCAACAATGTATGAGGCATTTATTCCATTTCTCTTGTGCATCGGACTTGTTGGTCTCACTTTCTTCCATTTTCATCATAGTAGGAGCTGGATGAAGGACCCCGATGCAAGCGAGCCTGGTGGGTAGAGATGACGGAGCAAAGGAGGAACCGGATGAAGACTACTTTGTATCTCGAAATTGTGAATTTTGTATGAATTAAGAGTTGTATGCAAAACATTTGACACTTGCCACTATATATGTATCTCGATCGGGCTCTAAGTAATGTGATGATGATGTCTATGTTATATCTCGTGCAATGTACATGATATTTATATTATATCTGAATGTTGCTTGTATATAACCTGTGTATACGTGTATACGTATTGCTGTCTATAAACTGCATGTGTATAGCAGGCAGCACAAAATCGTGTATAATACAAGCAAATTCCGTGGCGCACTAAAAACCAATTACGTGGCGCACGCTTTTCGTGGCGCACCTAAGAACAAGTGCGCCACGTAAACCTTAATTCTGTGGCGCATGGGCAGGTGCGCCACAGAAACCTTATTTTTGTGGCGACGTTTCTGTGGTGCACCTCCCATGCGCCACAGAATCCATTTTTCGTGCGCCACTGATGAGGCTTTTCCTACTAGTGCGATGGGAGTAGCCCCCGAGGCTACAGCCAAGGACTTGTACTTGGTTGTAGGCTCAACAATTTAATACCTTATGTCGCTATATTGTTATTCTTTCTCGAGCTTTTCATATCTATCGGGTGCGCGACCAGCGCTCCCGATGGGAGTAGCCCCCGAGGCTATGGACAAATGCTTGTATTTGATCATAGGCTCTCGCCATTTCTATTTTGTCATACCCGAAATTTCCTTCTTCATAAGTAGCCCCCGAGCATTTGATCAAAAACTTGTATTTGATCAAAGGCTCTCGAGATTACCAGTCATCACTCATTGTCGCCCATTTCCAAATTATCAAAGCCGATATTTTTCCATTGATAAAGTGGCGTCAGTGCTGACGATAGCCACGACCATTGTATCGGGAAGACGCGAGCAACGCTCTCTCTTTGTCTTGCGGGCCCAAAACCCTCATCAATTTGACACGTCGTGCAAGTGGGGGACACACGTCATCCGCTTTTTACGCACGGGCGCTGTAGCGTCTGTCTAGTTCCATCATAATAAAAGTATTGTTTTACCCTTGGAGCCATGTGTAAATCATCAAATCCATTCATTCATCATCCAACGGTGCAACGCTTTGACTGAACCTACCATAAATAGCCATCGTCTTCCTCGTTCATCCCCTTCGCCGTGCCATTGTTCTCATATCCTCTGCTCCAATCCTACTTGCAATCATCAGAACTCCAATGCCCACACAATCTCCTTCTTCCACAACGTTAGTGCGGATGCCACCGCGGCCAAAACTCACCAGGCGCGACACTCCTGAATCCATGGTGGCGCAAGATCTGGGAAACACTGAGTGGGAGAGATCGAAGATCACCGCGCAGGACATCAATCTACTGAAAAAGCTTGGAATAAGCAAGAAGCAGGAGGCGCTGCGCTTCCCCAGCGAGGAAAGCTACCCGACACCTCCTATTGAGTATCGGGTTAGTTTTGTCGACCACCTTATCCGTGGTCTCTTTGCACCCATCCACGATTTTCTGCGTGGATTACTCTTTGTCTATGGGTTGCAATTGCATCATCTCACTCCCAATTCCATCCTCCACATATCTATTTTTATCACTCTTTGCGAGTCTTTCTTGGAGTCCAACCGAACTGGGCTCTATGGAGACGCGTCTTTCTTCTCCGCCGTAATGGCTCCCCCAATGTCGCCTATAACATAGGTGGTGTTGTTATCTGCGTCCGCCCTGATGTCGAATATTTCGACGTCAAATTCCCCGACTCCATTCAAGGGTGGCGCAAAAAATGGCTTTATGTGCACGAAGAAAGCTCCGACTCGGCGGAGTACAACATAGCTCCTTTTGATGGAAATGCCAAGATTCTTCGCCGCCGATCCTGGGACGCTGAAGCCACTGAAGAAGAAAAAACGGCGACAGAAGCATTGATGTCCCGTATCCACGAGCTTCAAAATACCCGTGGCAAGGAATTGTCGGGTATCCAGATTACTGCGTACTTCCTTAGGATTAGAGTGCAGCCTTTACAAGCTCGCAAAAATCCCCTTTGGATGTATGCTGGCGAAGAAGATGCCAACAGGCTCTCCAAAGACATTCCTGTAAAGGACTTGGAGAAGCTTATCCGAAAAATCTCGTCGCTCAGCAAGAAAGATGCTATTCCATCCTCTTGCCGTGTGAAGCCATATAGTGGCACCAACGCCCTCCCCGAGGTAATTTTGGTTTGACTATTTTTTGTCTTCTCGATGTTTTTAATATTTGTCGACTACTATTTTGCTGACATCCCTTGCATAACTTCTTGTCGACATTCTTTGTCTTTGTAGAATCATCCAGTTCTAGCTTCTCTACCTCCCCTTCCTGAGGGTGGAGAAGTCGAAGAACGGGCTGTTGTCACCGACGACAACCAGGGTACTTCTCGCCCTGAGAGTGAAATCGCGGGTTCTCAAAAATCCGCGGCATCCTCTGAAAAAGAAGTTGAATCCGAGGCTACCGCATCGGCACACTCTCCTCCCTCAGCTGCTTCTCCAAGGAACAAGAGAAAAAGGGACGAAGTGGCCGATTCCGGCACCTCCAAAGCCGGCGCACCTCTTGCCGAAGAAGTTGTTCCTGATACTGAAAGGACAACTTTCAACCCTTATGAAGATGCTCTTGTCAGCTCGTAAGTTCTTGTTGCTTTTTGTTGTTTGCTCCCGATATTTTGTCTATGTTTTTTCTTATATTGTCGCTTTATTCATTGTAGTGGTGACGAGGATGAAAATCCACCTATTGACGCGACTGCTCGAACGAGTACGTCTCGTACTTTAGTTGTCTCTGAAGCTCAACTTGATGGGGATGAAACCTCGCCTCCTCAGCAAGACACAGAGCATCCAACTCCAATTGCGAGCCCCCGTGCCTCTTCACCAAAGAGAGCTAGGGTAGAGCCAGCCAAAGAACCTACCACATGATAATTGGTGGTTCCACGACTCCTTTACTGGATGATGTAAGTTTTCTCTTTTTTCCTTTACGTTCCGAGCTTTTCAGTGCTTTCGACTCCCCTTTGTTTTTTGCTTGGTGCTGTCAAACTTTCGCTTCCTATATTGATTTCTCTTTTTCTTTTGTCTTCTCTTCAGCCTCTGATGAAGGAATTTATCCGTCTCGGTACCCAATTCGTCGGGTACCGTGATCATGCCAAGAAGCTTGAAGGTACTATTTTTTTCTGCCTCTCCTCTTCTGCTGAATAGATTCCTTCATTGTTTTGTCATGACATTTTACTGTCGTTTATTTTGCCAGAGAGTCTTACAGAAGCTAACAAACGCGCTGACACTCTTGCTATCAAGTTAGAGCAAAGCGAAAGAGCTCGCAAGAAAGCTGAAGCAGATGCTGCCGCTGTCGAAGATCTTCGAAAAAGACTCCATGACGCGGAAACTTCTTTGAGTGACAACATAGCTCAGCAGTCTGCTCGCGAAAAAGAAATCCTTACTCGCTTGCAGTCGTAGAGTCGACGTTTTGTTAGTAAGTACTCAGATCACTGCTATTTCTTCGGGTCGTCATATTTGTCCTTGCTCGCTTTTTGTTGACAAGCTTCTTTTTACTCATTTAGGGAAAACGCAACAAGATTATGATCTCGAGAATCCTGAAGGTGATCACCTTCTCGACATGCTTTCCCTCCTTGAGATCCATGGAGATGAGGCACGCGAAGGCCTTGCCGATGCCAGAACAGGTCTGTCGCGGCTTTTTCCCTACTTCTTCACGAAGAAAGAAGAACCCGCGACTTTTACTGCTCTCGCCAAGTGCTTCAATTCTCAAGAAGATCTTGGGCTCAAACTTCGCCAAGAAGGTTTGAAAGTTGGTGTTGAAGGCACTATCGCCTTGGTTGCTGACAGCCAACAAGATGTCGACTGGGCGAGAGTTGGCGACATGAAGGAGATGGAAACGAAGAGGTGGCAGTCTTTGATTAAGGCTGCCAAGCCAAACTCAAAGAAAATTCTCGCCTACCTCGGATGCAAGCCAACTCCCGCTCCTAGTTCATCGAAGCCGGAGGTCAAGTAGACCACCTTGTCTTTTCTTTTGTTTTATTTCTCTTTTGATGCTGCCGCCATAATAGCTTTGGCGACAACTGCCCCATTAGTTCATTAGGAACCCTCCTTTTGTAATAGCCATGTAAATACTTTGAAAATCAATGGAAATCTATTTTGCTTGATGATTGATGTCGAAACTTTTATTTCCAGTTGGTATTTGATAACTACACCTCAACTTCTCGTCCCGCCGATGCTTTTCCTGCTTCATCCTACTCGAAGAAAACGTCTGTCGATAAAAGTATTGAGGAAACAACATTATTGTTAAATATGTATTTCCATACCATATGTATAGAAGACTGAAAACCATGTTAAAACAGTTTACCTGGGTGCAACTTTGAATTACCAATAGATTATCACTTGCTGCCATCTTTACAACTAATGATCACGTGCATATTAACTAAATAGATTAAGGCCGTTGCAATCGCTGGCTTCCCAGAGTTTTGCCGGTGCCGTGTGGGCCATCGTAGCGTACGCCTGCTGGAGCGGACCAGCCCACGGCCCACCGCTCACACGCCCAGCGGACCCCCTGCCCTCTCGCTCCTTTTTCTTTCTCGCAACCGAGATGCAGCGTAGCCGCCGCCTAGGGTTAGCAAGCGCCGCCGTGCATCCGCCCGTAAGGTTCTGCCGCCGCACCCCCGTGTCCCGCCTCTTCGGCTCCGCGCCTCCTCCTGCCCGCCGCCTCGGTTCCCCACCGACAGGCTGACGAGCGACGAGGTGCGGCCCCGATCCTCGGCCGATTGCAAGTTGGTGCGCACGAGCTAGCCCTCCCGCACCTCGCCCGCAGGCAGGGCGTGCAAGCTCATCGACCTACGCCATGGACGATCCCAGCGGAACGGCATCTCAATTTTTGTTTGCGTGCTTGGACTTCGCTTTTGCGGGCTGTGTGGCCGACGAGAACATGTAACTTTCACGAGAGCCTCTTCTGGTGGTTGGCTGCTTACAAGTATTCTGCAGTTTCAGCAGGTACTGCGTGTTCGGGCATATGTAAGGGGGTGGTGTTGTTGAGGACAGTATTCATGCGTGTATGGAAATTGCTATGTACAAAATATTATCTACATACTGACCTGCTATTTCTCTTTAAAATTTTCAGTTAACATGATCGCTTGAGCCAGGTTTACTATGGACAAGGATTGGTGGGTGCGAGGCTCCTGAACCATTCATGAGTAAGCACAGCAGGCTGCGTGTGTGCTCGCTTTCAACGTCCATGCAGCCAAAGAAGGTTCATGGTCCATGGTATTTTCTCTCTCTCCAGTGTACTGTATGTGTGTTGCAATTACTTAAATTTGAAAGATTTACTGTGAGGTCCTGCTCTGCAGCATTTCTATTAGCTCCCATATCTGGTGCCTCATGTCCGGCCAGCTTTGCAGCCGTAACGACGCCAAATCTAAGACAAGCAGGAGTTCTCCCTTCACCTCTCTCACCCCCATTGGTGCACACACCTATTCAGTAACATCTTTATAGTTTGTTGATTGGTGTAGGCTGACCCAAATAAGGTGTTGACATACTCATTTGTCTCAGTGTTCCCTAATGCTGCTGCAAGAAGGCACATAGCAGTTGCATTTTCGAAGCTTTGTGTCAAATTTGTGATAGGTTGGGCAAATAACGAGTAAAGCATATAGTTTTATTTATTCTGTAGCAAGTGTTAGTGCTATGAAATTTAAGGTTCATGAGAAGAACTGATAGATTGTATAAGACCAGGACCTTTCATAGTTATATGATTTACTTAAATCTTATATTAGGATTTACTCAGCTAAAACACGGGTGTAGATCCTCTCCATGTGCTAAGATTAGGTTTTTATAGGTCACTTGAGACTTATTCACATGTTGATCTTCTGAAAAAAAGTTCAATGAGACATGAGTCTTTTGAAAAAACAGTTCAATGACATGTTTATTCACTGGTCAATGGCTAATGGTTTATACACTTAATGAGAAAAAACACGCCATGAAAATTTGGGTCCACAATGTCCTAACACATTTATTTATTTTATGTGTTGAACCAGTGTTTATACATATTTACAATATTTACCATGTTTTCTGAAATTTGTGAATTTTTGTCTACAAGCCAGACTGCAGCTTGCTCTACGGATGAACTGCACTACCTGTTTTCATCTTACATATGTGAGTTGCTTCTTACTGAAACTAATTTTACATCTGTATATTATTATTAAGTGGTGCCTACTAACCATTCATAGAGTTACTATATTCAGTCACCTTGCTCATTATTCTCCCAGCAGTTTTAGAAATAAGGTCTTAACTATGTGCATGTACCTTCGGTAGAAATCTTTAGTCGAGGTATTTCACACTATCCGAATGCGGTGACGGGCCTATCGTATTTGCATCTTTTGAGTTAAGCCTAGCAAATGCCCTTGCAAATGGACTACACTCATGCACATTTGTTAGAAGTCAGGGTATGTGCATGCTATGCGAGCTTTTCATTTACTATTTAGAATAAGTTAAATTTTCTTAATGTAAGGACTATAATTCAGTAACACGTTCTGGTAGGCAACAATCATCTATAGCTAAGGCCACACCCACAAATCTCCGTACAATTAGTCTGAACGGGTTATCAATAGGGGAAATATATTGCCACACACTTGGATAATCTTGGAAAAACTCATGCTTATAAAAAAAATGATGACCTGGGCTATGGATGATGTTATTGGTTGCCACTATGACCCAAAAGGCATTTTTCGTGCTAAATCTGTTACAAAATCTAAATTGAAGATAAGTAAAGAGAATCAATGGCGGTTTATTTACTTGATAGCTCTCAACCAAACCTAATATGGAAAAAGGTTTAGAAGCCGAACTGTACTGTACAATGTAAAACACTTATTGCGGAGATTGGAAAATATCTCTTTTGCTCAGAGGAGGAATTTGCACTAGCAAGGAAAGACATTGACACCTTTTGTTCAATATATATTCGATTTGATTGAGATGGTTCACATAATTGTTTCCGTTGGAAGTTTGTAGCGTTATTTGTGTGTTTTAACCTGCATAATGTCAGAAATTTAGAGACTCTTGAGCAGTGCAAATCTGCACTCAATATTCGTGGAATCCTCTCCCTAGAATCCAATTCACATTTGATAGTCCTAACTTCTATTTGAAAGTAGTGGGAGGAAAGAAATAATAGCAGTAGGGTTGAAAGAAGTGATATTCTGAGGTACTATGCTTTATCAGCACACTGCGGAATACATCAATGATCACATGCTACCCAAGTTCGTGTGGTGGAAATCTCCTGATGCTTGACAAATTGGAGCTCAGTATTAAAGGCTTCTACGAGTGCTGGATTGAGCTGGGATGGCCGGGATTTCGTCATTTGGGATTGCACAAAATGTTTATCGCTGCTTGATCTCGGTCAGTATGAGCATCTTCAAGATATTGTGTAGGCTGAACCGCTGAAGTCCGAGTTCTATATGTTATATAGCAGGACCCTTACTTTCGTGTGTTAACTTAATCACTCGTATGGCATTGCCGTGTAAGAGGTAGAACCCTTCTTAGTTCAGTATTGGGTCTTTATCCAACTTAGGCAATGTACAATGTAGCTATGTATTTATTACCTCTGCTCGGTATGTAAATGGAGATATTTACTCTGCATACATCTTTCCGATAGATACCTATATATACTGCAGACCAAGGTGTTTTTGCCCAAATGTAACCCGTAGCTAGCTCCTTTAAGAGAAATTGATTAAATCTGGTGGAGGTCCTCACTCATGCGAGTTTATGGGCTTGATCATGACTTATAATACTCTACTATGTTTGCCTTTACCTCTCTTGGGTGAAGGTTGATCCTTCGGATAGTGAAATGGTTTTTACGTAGGAACACAATTTTCTGCTGGTCGTCTTCATATGGGGAGCAAGAATGAGATAATTGTTGCCATATTCTTTTTCCCAAGATGCTGACAACTAATTGAGCAGGCAACATCTATAAAGTGTATTGCAATTAACCATTTAATTTATGAGATGTTTGAGACTTGCTTACCTTCAGAGAAAATATGTGATTGATGTCACAATGTCATGTTGTGAAATTTTATCACGAGGGAGTTAATGACCGATAAACGGACATGCAAAGTTTTTGTATAGCACCTATAAAGTTGAGGAAGGCTACAAGTCTATAGTAGTATCTAATTTACAGCGATAGAGAAGAGTAAATGAATACGTAGAAACCCAAGTAGCAGACCATTGCAAATTAGTAATTCGACAACAACAAAAGGACCATTGCAAATTAGTAATTTGCAACAACAAAAGGACCAAGGCTACGGAAGCAGATTTGGTGCACGTGAGTTGAGGCTCTCAGTTTTCAAAATATTTAAAAATTGTATATTTAAGTTTTAAAAAATTGTAACATTTATTCCATGAATACATACACATGTCGTAGAAATTGATCGTAGTTTAAGCTGCTGGAAAAAAAACAAATTTGTGGCTACGTATAAGGCCAGATATTTGTCTTTTTATATAGCTTAAAATACAATTTTTTTTCAAAATTCCTACCGTACCTTCAGAATGTTTATATGTATATGGGAATTTAATTTCATTTTTAAAAAATTCAAAAAATATGATTTAAAAAATCAGGAGCACTCGGTGCTGCTTATGTCTCAAATACACTTTTCGCAAGGCTACTTGCAACTAAAAAGACTCGACAAACAAAGTAATTATCTTCCATATTTTCTGTGTAATCTGATCTCTCTTGATGCTAATTTTCTTTGGGCTATCGGTGTCTCTTTTCTTTTTTATGACAGTGGATAGCACGTCCTTCCATATTTCCTGTGTAATCTGATCTCTCTTGATGCTAATTTTCTTTGGGCTATCGTTGTCTCTTTTCTTTTTTATGACAGTGGATAGCACGTCCTTGGGCACATTCATTCACTGTTTTGACACGATGTGGTATGTATGCTTAAAACATTTGCCATGCTCTTGAATATGAATTACAAATAATATTTGGTGCGCATATCATTTAAATCTCAATTATTTCCCAATGTGGGTAGATACACCCGGATAAAAAAATTCTCTGTTCATTTGTGCCAAATTGCTGGTGTTTGTGAAGGTTACCTCTTTGAGTAATGATGTCGTGATTCCTCTAAATTATATGCCAGACTATCTAAGAGGACGAGCTACCGGTTTGTATCTATTCGTGTGCCCTAAGACAGAAAGTAAATAACCTAATCGCATTACACACAACAGCGGCATAGATAAGAATGCATACAGTTCTACTTCTACCATGCCGGCCACTATGTTAGAGCGAGATGCAGGCGGCGCGGCGAAGCGCGCATGATCATCTAGTATAAGTATACACTGATGAATCAAGATAAAGATGTGATGAATACTATTCCATCGCCGTACAATGTTTTTTTGCGAGAAATCCACCGATCTATTAATAATCATAAACAGTAGTATAAATAACCTAAAAAGTAAAGAAAATTACAAGTTGGTACTCGGACCATCTAACGACGACTACAAACACTAGCATGAGCCGAAGGCGCGCTGCTGTCCTCGCCCCTCCGTCGTCGGAGTCAGGCAAAGTTTGTCGTAGTAGAGCTTGTTGTAGTAAACAGACGGGAAGTCGTCGTGCTAAGGTCCCAAATGACCAGCGCACCAGAGCGGCAACCATCGCCAATGATGACAACCGTAGATCGAAAGAGACTATCATGAAACCACACCAACAAATACGAAAACCGACCGGATCCCAGGAGATCCGACAGACACACAACTCCACGCGCCCTCCGTCGGCGCTAGATGCACCACCGGAGCGAGGATAGGGCGGGGAGAACCTTATTCTGACTTCAGGATGTAGCCGCCGCCTCACCATCCCAAAAAAAGAGACTGAAAAACAAACTAAATTAAGAGCGGAAACTCCCCGCCGGCGAGGGACCGTGGTGCGCCACACCTCCAAGGCCCCAAGGCCACCGGAGGCGGAGCGGACCGACGGTATCATCGGCGAGGAGGACGGAACCCTAGATGGGTTTTGTGCCTTCTTTCCGCCGCCTCAATGTTTGACCCACAATTAGTTCAACAATTTGTGGGTTATGTGATATAATGATTTTAAAACACAAATCCAACTGCCTCATACAAAAACCAATCGAAGAATATAAAAAATGCAACATAACCCAGATCATCGCTTAACAAATTGTTGATCCAAGATAACTCCGCATGTGGGAGCAGCGATTTGGCTCCCGGAAGCATTTGCTCCCGGTTTTTCCGAAAAATCAGAATAAGTTGGAAACTTATCAAAAAATTCCGAAAAAAATCATGCACGACTATGGCATGCACCACCGTGTAAAATTTCGTTGCAAAATGTCATCGTATGTGTCCTGAACAAAAATGACAAATTTCTGACATGAAATGAGATCCACAAATTTGAATCTCAGATCTGGAAATTTGTTATTTTTTCCCAGGAATTTTTTCCCAGGACGCATACGATGACATTTCGCAGCGACATTTCACAAGGTGGTGCGTGCTATTGTCGCTATTGTCTGATACGTGCATGATTTTTTTCGGATTTTTTTGAAAAGTTTTGAAAAACAAAATTTGCTCCCCGGGAGCCAAGACGAATTTCCGCATGTTCATCTCATATTTTCCAATGGAAGGGAGCAACTTACGACCTAAATGTCCTCTTAGGCCGAAACAGAAGGAATTCTTAACAAGTTCAGGAACGATTAGATTCCAATCTCATCAAATCCACAGGTCACCAGTGTAGCAGTGCTAGTCTAACACAGTTGTACAAATACAGAAATATCAATCAGGCCCTGAAAATTGATGCAACCAAATGGTAATATACACTTCGCTAGATTATTACCATGGCATTGTACAAAAGGTGTCAAATACACTCAGCAGTCAATAAAACCGATTAGCGGCAAAAGGGTTCTAAATGAACATCTAATGACACACTGCAATTAGGACGGACCTTAGAGGTACTAGGCCAATAATGAAACAGCAATTTCACAGCAGTTAACGGTATGGCGCCTAATGCACTTAACTTCACTATACGGCTAAGCTACCTCAACACATCATCTCTTTGGACTATAGTATGTGCAAGTTTCTCTGAATCAAGTCTGTTGCATGACTGTCATCGCCATCAACTCCCAAACTGCGAAAATGCATTGCAGTCAGAATGAGATTAGCTTCCTATTCCTTCGGTCGAGCAAGCCAGAGAGAACTTAGGGCACGAAGTCGTGATGAGTAATCACTTATGACAAGAAATGCACGGGCAGATTGCCTAGTCGTCAGGATCCGTTGCATCTGCTGAAGAGTCTGCTGCCGCAGGTTGTCAGCCTTGGTGTAATTAAAACAAGAAAGGAGTCATAAGCACACCAGTCATGAAGGCACAGTTAAATAGGATTGAGCAGGCGATTTGGAACTATAGCCTACAGGAAGTCATATATTCCAGCCTTACGATTTTATACCACAGTACTCTTTACTAAATATATATTTGAAGCAAAGCAAATACCTGGCGAAGGAAATTCTCAAGGGTTCCAAGCTTTCCCATGGCCATGGCCATTTGACCCATGTAGTTTGCCACGTTTCCTGTTGATCCAGAAGAGCCAATAGACCCAGCCAATGTTTCTGCCAAAGACTGCTGAAGGGCCTCCATTCCTTGTGAAAGAGCATCCTCAGCTTGTTGTGATGACTGCTGAAGGTTGCATATCCCTGACAGCTGCTGCTCGGTTAGAGGTTCAAGCTGCGTTGAAAGAAGCTGCAGTTTCGTTGCTTATCAGTAATTTATCAATAAATTCATCAGCACTTGAAAAACAAAACAGAACAAATAAAGGAGCCAAATTCCTAGCATATTATATTCAGTAACAAGTAAATCCAAGAGGATGCAAAGTAGGCGCATGGAGTTGCATTCTCAAAATCTGTAATTTACCATATATTAATTAACGTGACCAGATAATATTGGACACATAATAATCTCCCGGCGTTTAAAAATAGACGTCCTTTTATAGTTGGGCACAGGAATTAAGAGTGCGAGTGAGATGTCTATATTGCCTTTTATTTAGGTATTAAATTGCCCTCTTTTCCCTCCCCAAAGCAAGGCAGGTAAGCAGAAGAAGACTTAAATGGCTCATTTTTCTCTGACATTGATGAAGAGAAACAGAAATACAGCAACTAAAATTGCATTTGAAGTGTAGAGGACAAGTATTTTGAATAATGTTGAAGAGTCTATAAGGTCATCTATTTTGAAACAGAGGAACATTGCTTAAGTTAATAAGATGACTTAAGTTAATAAGGTCATCTATAAGTGACTAAAATTGCATTTTAAGTGTAGATGACAAGTATTTTGGGACAATTTACTCATTCTACACTAACAACTTCCAGAGCAACATTGCTTAAGTCAATAAGATGACTTTTGATATTCCAAAAGAATATAACTAAATCATAAGGCTGTGTTACACACCTTTAAAAGCTCAGAAGGTCGGAAACCTCCTAGCCACAAGAAACACCTCTCTGCTGGTGTCTTCCACATGCCTGATAACACATGAAAGACATCTGTCTTGGCTGCATTTCCTTTTTGCTTAAAAATCTCATCATAGTGCAACATGATCTTCTCAACAACACTACGCAGATCATTATCGCCTGCATGCGCATTAACTGCAGCTCTAAGCTCATTAACCTGTCGATTGTGTTCTTCCAACCACCGTGCGTACTCCATGTCAAAAGCCAATGCCCCTGTAACAAAAGGCAGAGTTGATTCTTTATCAAAAAAGAACAGAATGTGGCAAGTATAGGCTGGAAACTTCCACAGTGATGATTAAGCAAATAGTTTATGTGGAAAATAATGATTAAATATTTATCACTGGAAATATATAATATTACCATTTCCACTCTTGGAATGGGACTGGTCTGCTGAACTAGATATAAAGATACCCTGCAAAGAAAATTTGCAGAAGCAAACTTCAACTGCAGTCCTCCAACCAGAACTCAAAACAGTGACAAGCAATAAAAGCAAACCTGTTGACGAGCTCGTTGCAGCTCCTGCTCTAGCTGGGTAAGCTTCAACCTACTATTCTCCAACTGTTGAACATACGCCTACAAAAAAGAGCAACATTACAAATAGCAACACCACATAATGGCCCTGGTCAATCTACAGAAAAAGTGTGGAAAAAATGTCTAGTGGACTTGTAGGAATGAATTAGATTTTTTATGTTTTCCATAAACGAATTTTCATTTTGACACTCATTAGTGTAACAGGTCACCAGAAGCCTTCACAGCATCTCACTGAAAGCTCCTTAAGAAGCCAGCTAGTAGAAACTTATCAACTAGTTCATACTACAAGCTTCACATATAAAACCCCTAGCACTGTCTGAGCTCAATCTAACCTCAAAATTATACACAGGCCTACACTAATTTATCCAATCCTCTATTTTCTCAGCAATATATTGTGTGTACCGGACTAGCACCAACACTTACTGAAACCCAATAGAAGAAAAAAGAGACCACCAATGTTCAAGAAATCGGTAATCGTTAACTGCTCGGTGAGCTTGAATTTCGGGATTAATCGGTAATTGGCCTATTAACTGATTTAATCGGTCGACTATTAATCGGCGAGGTTTTTCCAAAATTGCAGGTTTCGAGCACTAAAATTGTATGGTTTTTCAAAAATAAAATTGCACTTCTTTCTTTATGGGTGTGAAATGCCAACCTCATGTCAGTATTTTCGTTTTTGACCTGCTCGTGTCAATATTAGCTAACTCAATTTTTTGTAGCTAGCTAATACAGAGCAAATAGAGAAGTGCACCTAGGAACGCACTCTAGCAAGAACTTATTAGCGTGCACAGAACAAAGTTGGCTTCACCACTATAGGCCAGCAGTCTGAATTTCTTCTGCATATGAAATTTTCGTGGCCACCCACCGCATGATGAAACATATGGGCAGACCACAAGCTAAGAAAAAATCGAAGCATAAAAAACAGCTATCCAAACCGCACAAAGCAATCAAGGCTGCATCTGCTGTCCGTTTTCTTGCTTCAGGTTCAGAACAGTGCTTGCCAACACAATGCGCGTGAGAAATCCAGGCTATGCACGTGCAGGACTTGAGCGCTGGTGCAGCAGCGGCCTGCAGCGCGTAAAGAGGCATCGGTCGGCGGCGGGAGTCCAAGCTGGCCCGAGCAGAAGCCCAGGCAGGCTCGAGCTGGGACCATGATATTTTGCTCTGTCCTACACTTCATCACAAGAGAAATAGGGGAATAGGATGGAAATCATACCCTGGATTGATCTAGAGATTGGAACCGTGGGTGGAGGTTGGAGAAATTCCTGCAGCAGCCAAGCATTTAGTGAAGAACCTAACACCCGATATCGAGCAGCTGGACCAATCAATCAAGCAAAAGGGACAGAGAGAAGCACCCGGCGGTCGGACGAGGTGGTGCTGGCGTGAAGCTCAGGCGCCTGGACTGGGGATTGTCGTGGTATCGTCACGGCATATGCCATAGGGTGGCTAAAGAAGGTGGTTCCTAGATGATTTCACGGCGGTATCCGGATGCGGGTATGGGCACGAGCGACACGGCGACGTACCCAGGTTCGAGGCCCTCCTGTGGAGGTAACACCTCTACTCCTGTTATGAGTGTATAAGATGTATCACAGTACAATGGTGCTCCTTGAGCTGTATCCGGCTGCTCGGGGAGGCTAAGGTAGACAAAGGTCTCTCTCCCTGAGTAGCGCTAAGACTAGAAAGAGTAAGAAGTGATCGATCCTCCCCCGCATGAGAGGGGTAGTGCAGCTTATATAGACGCTGGCACTTTACATAGAAGTCCCTATGACCTACTGGCCGACTGGCCGGCTTTGGCTTCCGCTCCTTCCCGAGGCGTTGACGTCAGGAGCCGTTGAGGCCTCATGGCCTGTCCCATCCGCCTGCCGGAGTCAGCGGTATGGAGAGGAGGTGTCCCTGTCGCCATCATGACCTGTAGCCGTACGGCGCCATGATGCCCTGTCCGGCGGAGGCACTGTTGCTCTACAGTGCCCCGCCCTTTACGGAGAGTGAGATCATCGTGGACTTTAGGAGCCGGACTACCTTTCCAGTTCCTTCTCCTGCAAGCCTCACCAACCCGGACCATGTCAGGGAGAAACAAACCAAGCCGGATATGGCAAGTTGAAGCCGGCCCAGCCACAGCGCAGTCGGCTGCTGCCAGGCCAGCGTGGACTTTGAACCAGCCGGCTCCCAAGGCAGTCGGCCACGGCTCCAGCCGGCTGCTCCTCAGCCGGCCTTTGCCGCGGGCCGACAGGCCTTGAGCCGGTTGTTCTCAGTCCTTTGCCCTACCCGGGGTCTTCCCCCCGACAGGGATGGCGACGAGAAGAGCTACAGGCCGGAGGCGAGTATTGGGGCAGCGGCGGGTTCAATCTGCAGTTGCGGCGGTGAATTGCGATTATGGGGGTAGCGCTCAGTCCTAATTGAGGGCAGGGACTAAGACATTTAATCGGAGAATCCCGTTTAATCGGCTGTCAGAGCGATTAAATGGTTCAAGCGACTACGCCGACCGATTCAACCTATTCGACACGGTGACCTGCCGAGTACCGATGACACGGCCGATTTTTTGAACATTGGAGACCACATAACAAAATACAGTTTATTATACAAAAATAACATAATTCAAAGAAGCAGTAGAACAAAATGCCAAATGAACCAAAGGCTAAAAATAATAAAAGCACTGTCATTAGTAAAGAAGCTAACAGTAACATTCAAGTACCTTTTTCCTCAAACGACTTTTCCTTGCAGCCTCACGATTTTGAGCAAGTCGACGCATTGTCTAACAAGTAACAACATAAGCTATCAGCAAAGTGTTCTGCAAGTTGCAAGAGCAACTATGCGAATGAAAGCAGAGAAAGCTACTTGATAACTTTCACCTTTTGATCTCCATTTTTCTCTCTGGATCTGTCACTGGAGTCGGAAACAACAGCAAGAGCATCTTGTCCTGGTTCAAGCTGCGGATGATAACATAACTATCAAGCTCACATTATTCCTATTTCTGAACTATGATTCTCTCTCCTAGATTCCCCCATGTTTCATGTTGAGAGATGAATGGGATTTTTTCCACTACTTTATCTTAAAATCAAGACTAGTTTACTTTTCTTTTGTGCTTTGACACCGATTGTTGAAAAGACACTGGAGAACGTAAGGTTTTACGACATCAACTTAGTCACTTACATCTGCAAAGAAAAATGAATTTGCCCATAGCAGCAGTAAATTCGTTTATTATTGTTTTTATGACCTACCAAGGTCGTGTATGTCATAGGGTTGTCGATGTAGAAAGTTTACCAGCAAGTTAAGGGTTAAGGGCAGGGGGGGTGAGGATCCAAATCAAGAAATGAGCCAACTTAACAAGTGCCATATAATATTTTCAAAACAAAATGTTGCTATACATCTTAATAGTTCAAAACCTAACTGTTCATGTTTGTTCCGCTCCTAGGCATCTATGTGAAATTTCCATTCGAAGCGCATGGTTCTATTGGATTATCAAATATGAAGGCTTCATTCTATTAATGCTCTGAAGTAACTTAAGCACTTTTCAAGAGGCCTAATGGAATCCACAAATGTTACAATCTACCCTGTGTTGTAAGGGCAGTTCTCTCATAGCAAGATATTTTCAAAAAGAAAATCCTAAGTAGCAGCACAGTGTTGTTGACTATTTAGTTTACACATTTTGCATAATAATTACAGATCATTAAACGAGTAGCAAGCTAGTACCTCGGTTCTAAAATAAGTGTCTCAATTTTGTCTAGATACGTATCTAGAAGCATTTTTGCTGTAGATACATACGAATCCAGAAAAAGTTGAGACACTTATTTTAGAACGGAGGGAGTATATAAATATCTTACAAAACATCCTCACATTATCTCACAAAACATCCCCTACATTTGGTGCATCACTCTTGCCATTCTTCTTGTAATTGTTGACTTTATCAATATGAATGCATCATGTTTTTAAATGAAGATAATTAGATAAACACACTTTTGATATCGTAGGCTGTCATTACGATCACTCATATACTAGTTCAGTAAAAGAAACGATTAGGCTCTTCTCCACTTCATACAATAAAAGAAGAAAATTCATGTTCACACCGAATATCTCAGATAACGGACAATACTTCAGCTCGGACACAAGAATAAGAATAGACTTACCATAAGATTTTCATCAGTATCATCTGTTGACGTTTCTGTTCTTGGGCTGGCCTCTGCCATTGCCGAGTATTCCCAATGCTCAATGTAACTCCCAGAGAGAACAGCTACTGAAAATCAAGAGTTCTTTGACGTGAATCGTGACAAAGCTGTAGATATAATTTCTCCTGCCTGTACACTAATGGATAAACCACGTCAATGATACATACTAATATTTATGCGAAGATTAAAGAAGAATGTAAACCAGGCATGATCAATCTGCCAAATTCAAACTATATCCCAAGTGGCATATTGAGTAACACCCAATTAACTAATTCGGTAACCAGATTGAAACAGCAAGATTCTTAAACAACATAGCATTTAAACCGGAGAGCATAGTTCCACAAGCAAACATTCTCCAGACGTGATGAATAAAGTTCTAAATGCAGCACAGTAAATCTCAGCCTAGGGCTAGGGGACAGCACATACATATCGACAACTTCTACACAGGCTTGAGATGCCAATTTCTGGAGTTACGAAATCGTCACAAAAAAGTGAATAGATAACTTAAATGTGCACTAAAGCATACTCTTATTTTTCAGTTTACAGTTCCCCCAAATGAAAGGCTGTTCTATTTACAGTTTCCACTTTTCACACAGGAATAGATACCCCAAAGGTTTGATTGCAAGTAAAGGATTGAAATAAACCACATTTCAGTACGAAGAAAGAAAACCTAGCATAGAAAGTATTCAACATTCTGGCGTAAGGTTACCCTGTGGGCTGGTAATGTCTAGAGTATTCAGGATTTCGTAGCAAACAAGAATCTGATGATACAGCAAGATGTAACGATAGAACTAAATTATGCATACCTACGCGACAAACGAAATGTAAGTGAAGAAAAGGCAGGAATACAAAAGGCAAGTTTACACCCATAAACACTACGGACTAGGTATAAGGTTAATTATCATCACCAAAAATAGATCAAACTCACAGCACCTAGTAGACTAGCATAGTAATTGGGGTAACGGGTTGCCTTCCTATCATTTCAATCTTGTGCAAGACTGGAGATACGGTTGCGCAACAATTTGAGGATGGAAAAGACCCAACATACTCCAGTGTGAGCTCGCTACGAGCTAGCAATAAATTCATCCTGCAGCACAACAGAGGAACAAGATGAGGATCCTCGAATACCTCGAAACGGAAGAGGGGCCTCTATCCGAAGCTACGGGGCAGTAGATTGCCGTCCCGCCGGCCGGCGCGGCAGCGAGCTCCCCGAGCTGCTGCGGCTGCGGCTCCTGGCCTGGACGACGAGACCGGCGAGCAGGGCGCAGCTGGTGCTACCGCCGCCGACGCCTCTTTAGTTGCGGCTTGAGGTAGCGGAGGGCACGGGAGTTTGGGGTACGGCTGGCACCCCGGAAACGGACTTGAACAAACCCTAGATTTTTGTCTCCTCTTTTTTTTTTTTCATTACGTGAGCATAAAAAGGGAAGTGGGGTAATAGCCGTAAAATCGAAAAGTGCCAAAAGGGATGATCTATGTTATGAAAATGCGGACAAGATACAATGGGTTAGGGTGATCAAGAAAGTGAGCAAGTAACAAAACTATATTCATAACAAAGACAGAGAAGCAGTAACTCGGTAGCATAAAGAAAAGCAACAAGATTTACAGAAGAGTCAAGAGACAACTCTTTTCTTTTCTCTATTTTTTTCTTATAAGTATTAGATTCCTTTGGATCAGTGGCACACACTTCTTTTGTATTTGTTTTTCTTTCTTTCCAAATATTTTATGTTTAGAAACTTTATTCCTATATATGTCACTTTTTTTATTTTAAATATCTTTCTCACCAAGCTTGCTTTAGAGTTCTACTCACAACGGACACAAAACACTTGTTCAATGATTCACAATTCTCGGAAAGCTACTCTCAATGGGATAGATACGCAAAGAAAGAGAGTTAGGCTATAAGGATAAGACAAGTTATACCTATTGGAGTTAGGCGATGTTGAACACACAACTTACGGTGCCAATGATGATGTCAAATAACTGCTCGAAAATCCGGGGTGACGATTTCTTCATCATGATGTTGATGTAGGCGTGAAAGTGTATGTCGCGAACAAAGACACATAAGGTCTAAATTACATGGTCGGAGTTAGGCGGTGATGAATTCACAAATTTGTGAAAGTAGTGATGTCAAAGGAATATGTGGATCCAGGTTTGGTGTTGTGGAGCTTCTTCTCCTCTTCAAAATGAGCTAAAGAACACCAAAATCCGAGTATGTATGCAAAAGTTATACATAAAATAGTTTTGTGCGCAAGCCGCAGATGTCGGGCCGGAAGTACGCCGGAGATTCTAGCCTGGGCCACTTAGGACAGAGATTACGGACCGTGGGGCCGGAGATTCCGTCTCGAGATTCCTGGACACAAAAAAATTCGACCGGGACGCGATTTCGGGCAGGAAAATTTGACTAAAATCACTAAATCAGAGAGGTAAATGATGGAACTAGGCTAGAAAAAGTGATGATCTATGTTATGAAAATACGGGAAACACACAACAAGATACAATGTGTTAGCGTGATCAAGGAAATGAGCAAGTAAAAAAACTATATTCATAACAAAGACTATTAGCTTAGTGTCACTCTAATGCAAGAGAGACCGTAGCTCGGTTGTATAAGGAGAAGCAACAAGATATACACAAGATGTCACTCTTCTTTTTTCTCTAATTTTTGCTTACAAGTATTGGATTCCTTTGTACCAGTGGCACACACACTCCTTTTGTATTTGTTTTTCTTTCTTTCCACTTTTTTTATGCTTAGAAACTTTATTCCTATATATGTCACTCTTTCTTATTTTGAATATATTTCTCACCAAGCTTGCTTTAGAGTTTTGCTCACAACACACACAAAACACTTGTTCAATGCTTCATAATTCTCGGAAAGCTACTTTCAATGGGATAGATATGCAAAGAAAGAAAGTTGGGCTATAAGGATAAGACAGGTTATACCTATTGGAGTTAGGCAATGTTGAACACACAACTTGCGATGCCAATGATGGTGTCAAATAACTGCTCGAAAGTTCGGGGTGCCGATTTCTTCATCGCGATGTTGATGTAGGCGTGAAAATATATGTCACGAACAAAGGCACGAAAGGTCTAAATTGCATGGTCGGAGTTGGGCAGTGATGAATTCACAAATTTGTGAAAGTAGTGATGTCAAAGGAATATGTGGATCAAGGTTTGGTGTTGTGGAGCTTTGATGTCTACGCACGCTTCTATTCCTGTAGACAGTGTTGGGCCTCCAAGAGCAGAGGTTTGTAGAACAGCAGCAAGTTTCCCTTAAGTGAATCACCCAAGGTTTATCGAACTCAGGGAGGTAGAGGACAAAGATATCCCTCTCAAGCAACCCTGCAATTACGATACAAGAAGTCTCTTGTGTCCCCAACACACCCAATACACTTGTCAAATGTATAGGTGCACTAGTTCGGCGAAGAGATAGTGAAATACAAGTAATATGGATGAATATGAGTGGTAATAGCAATCTGAAATAAAGATGGCAGCAAGCAAACATGTAACGAGAACTTGTTGGAAACGGTGTTTCAATGCTTAGAAACAAGGCCTAGGGATCATACTTTCACTAGTGGACACTCTCAACATTGATCACATAACCGAATAAACAAATACTACTTTCTCTACACTCTCTTGTTGGATAACAAACACCATTCATTGTGTAGGGCTACAAGAGCTCCCTCAAGCCGGAGTTAACAAGCTCCACAACATTCGGTGTTCATATTTAAGTAACCTTAGAGTGCATAATAGACCATTGCAATTATACCGAAGTACTAACATAGCATGCACACTGTCACCATCAGGCTATGAAAGAGGGAATAGATCGCATCAATACTATCATAGTAATAGTTAACTTCATAATCTACAAGAGATTACAATCATAACCTATGCCAAGTACTACATGATGCACACACTGTCAACATTACATCATGGAGGAGGAATAGAATACTTTAATAACATCACTAGAGTAGCACATAGATGATATTCAACTAGATCACAAAGCTCATGATCACATAAAGATCACATGAGAGAGAGAGAGAGATGAACCACATAGCTACCGGTAGAGCCCTCAGCCTCGGGGGAGAACTACTCCCTCATCATCATAGGAGACAACAGCGTCGATGAAGATGGCGGTGGTGTCGATGGAGATGCCTTCCGGGGCACTTCCCCGTCCCGGCGGCGTGCCGGAACAGAGACTTCTGTCCCCCGAATCTTGGCTTCGCGATGGCGGCGGCTCTGGAACTTTTCTCGTATCGTGGCTTATTATTTTAGGGTTTTCGCGACGGAGGCTTTAAATAAGCGAAAGGGCAGCCTCGGAAGAGTCCTGGCGCAGCCAGACCATAGGGGGGCGCACCCCCCCTTGGCTGCGCCGCCTTGTGGGGTGGGGCCCCTGGCTCCCCTCTGGCCCCTCTTCGGTGCTCTGGAAGCTTCCGGGAAAAATAAGATATTGGGCGTTGATTTCGTCCGATTCCGAGAATATTTCCTTTCTAGGATTTACGATACCAAAAACAAGCAGAAAACAAGAATCGGCTCTTCGGCATCTCGTTAATAGGTTAGTGCCGGAAAATGCATCAAAACGATATAAAGTATGAATAAAACATGTAGGTATTGTCATAAAACTAGCATGGAACATAAGAAATTATAGATACGTTGGAGACGTATCAAGCATCCCCAAGCTTAGTTCCTACTCGCCCTCGAGTAGGTAAACGATAACAAGGATAATTTCGAAGTGACATGCTACTTACATAATCTTGATCATACTATTGCAAAGCATATGAGATGAATGAAGTGATTCAAAGCAATGGTAAATACAATGACTAAACAATCGAATCATATAGCAAAGACTTTTCATGAATAGTACTTTCAAGACAAGCATCAATAAGTCTTGCATAAGAGTTAACTCATAAATCAATAAATTCTTAGTAGAAGGCTTTGAAGCAACACAAAGGAAGATATAAGTTTCAGCGAGCTTGCTTTCAACTTCAACATTTTTATCTCATGGATAATTGTCAACACAAAGTAATATAACAAGTGCAATAGGTGAACATGTAAGAATCAATGCACGCAGTTCACACAAGTGTTTGCTTCTAAGATAGAAAGAAGTAGGTAAACTGACTCAACATAAAGTAAAAGATAGGCCCTTCGCAGAGGGAAGCATGGATTACTATTTTTGTGCTAGAGCTTTTCATTTTGAAAACATAGAAACAATTTTGTCAACGGTAGTAATAATCAATATGTGTTATGCATAAGACATCCTATAAGTTGCAAGCCTCATACATAGAATACCAATAGTGCTCGAATCTTGTCCTAATTAGCTTGGATTTACATGGATTATCATTGCACAACATATGTTTCAACCAAGTGTCACAAAGGGGTACCTCTATGTCGCCTGTACAAAGGTCTAAGGAGAAAGATTGCATTTGATTTCTCGTTTTTGATTGTTCTCAACTTAGACATCCATACCGGGACAACATAGACAACAAATAATGGACTCCTCTTTAATGCATAAGCATTCAACAATAGATAATATTCTCATAAGAGATTGAGGATTAATTGTCCAAACTGAAACTTCCACCATGGATCATGGCTTTAGTTAGCGGCCCAATGTTCTTCTCTAACAATATGCATACTCAAACCATTTGATCATGATAAATCACCCTTACTTCAAACAAGACGAACATGCATAGCAACTCACATGATATTCAACAAAGGTGTAATAGTTGATGGCGTCCCCGAAACATGGTTACCGCTCAACAAGCAACTTATAAGAAATAAGATACATAAGTAACATATTCAATACCACAATAGTTTCTAAGGCTATTTTCCCATGAGCTATATATTGCAAAGACAAGGAATGAAATTTTAAAGGTAGCACTCAAGTAATGTACTTTGGAATGGTAGAGAAATACCATGTAGTAGGTAGGTATGGTGGACACAAATGGCATAGTTTTTGGCTCAAGGATTTGGATGCACGAGAAGTATTCCCTCTCGGTACAAGGCTTTGGCTAGCAAGGTTGTTTGAAGCAAACACAAGTATGAACTGGTACAGCAAAACTTACATAAGAACATATTGCAAGCATTATAAGACTCTACACTGTCTCCTTGTTGTTTAAACACTTCACCATAAAATATCTAGACTTTAGAGAGACCAATCATGCAAACCAAATTTCAACAAGCTCTATGGTACTTCTTCATTAATAGGTGCAAAGTACATGATGCAAGAGCTTAAACATGATCTATTTGAGCACAACAATTGCCAAGTATCACATGAAGCATTTTCTGTTTCCAACCAAATAATAATGAACGAAGCAGTTTCAACCTTCGCCATGAACATTAAAAGTAAAGCTAAGAACACCAGTGTTCATATGAAAAAGCGGAGCGTGTCTCTCTCCCACACGAGCATGAATTTATTCAGAGAATGAAAATAATAAAACAAAAATAAAAGCACACGGACGCTCCAAGTAAAGCACATAAGATATGACGGAATAAAAATATAGTTTCACTAGAGGTGACCTGATAAGTTGTTGATGAAGAAGAGGATGTCTTGGGCATCCCCAAGCTTAGATGCTTGAGTCTTCTTGAAATATGCAGGGATGAACCACGGGGGCATCCCCAAGCTTAGACTTTTCACTCTTCTTGATCATATTGTATCATCCTCCTCTCTTGACCCTTGAAAACTTCCTCCACACCAAACTCAAAACAAACTCATTAGAGGGTTAGTGCATAATAAAAAATTCACATATTCAGAGGTGACATAATCATTCTTAAAACTTCTGAACATTGCACAAAGCTACTGAAAGTTAATGGAACAAAGAAATCCATTCAACATAGTAAAAGAGGCAATGCGAAATAAAAGGCAGAATCTGTCAAAACGAACGATACCGTAAACACGAATTTTTCAGGGGCACTTAACTTGCTCAGATGAAAAAGCTCAAATTGAATGAAAGTTGCGTACATATCTGAGGATCACACACGTAAATTGGCAGATTTTTCTGAGTTACCTACAGAGAATTCTACTCAAATTCGTGACAGCAAGAAATCTGTTTCTGCGCAGTAATCCAAATCTAGTATTAACCTTACTATCGAAGACTTTACTTGGCACAACAATGCAATAAAATAAAGATAAGGAGAGGTTGCTACAGTAGTAACAACTTCCAAGACACAACAAAACAGTAACAAAATAAAAACATGGGTTATCTCCCAAGAAGTGCTTTCTTTATAGCCATTAAGATGGGCTCGAGTAATTTTAATGATGCACTCGCAAGAAAATAAGAGTTGAAGCAAAAGAGAGCATCAAAAGCAAATATGAAACAAATTTAAGCCTAACCCACTTCCTATGCATAGGAATCTTGTACACAAATAAATTAATGAGGAGCAAAGTGACAAGCATAGGAAGATAAAACACGAGTAACTTCAAGATTCTCAACATAAAGAGGGGAAACTTAATATTATTAAGATGCATATAACCATGTTTCCCTCTCTCATAATAACTTTCAGTGGCATCATGAAAAAACTCAACAATATAAGTATTCTTATTCACATGCACAAAAGTATCATTACTCTCCACATAAGCATAATCAATTTTATTAGTAATAGTGGGAGTAAAACTATCACAACCATCATTGTTATCATCATAAATTGCAGGCATGGTATAGTCATAATAAACTTTATCCTCCATAGTAGGTGGCACCAAAATACCACTATCATTATAATCATCATAAATGGGAGGCAAAGTATCATCAAAAAAAAAATCTCCTTAAAACTTGGGGGACTAAAAATATCACCAGCTTCCCCAAGCTTAAATTCTTCCATAGCATTAGCAACAATGGTGTTCAAAGCATTTATACTAATAACATTGGCATTATCATGCATATAAAGTTCCATAGGTTTTTTAATTTTCTCTTCAAACACCTCATGTCCTAACTCAAGATAGATACTATAAAGATCAGTAATATTTTTGTTGTTTTCCATTAAGCCTAACTAGTGTAAACAAGAAACAAAAAGATGCAGTTGCAGGATCTAAAGGAAATAGCTTCGAGCACTCACACACCGGCAACAGTGCTAGGAAATAGCTTAGTAGTCGGAGGATGTGAATACCTTTTACCTTACCTCCCCGAGCAACGGCGCCGAAAAATAGCTTGATGTCTACGCACGCTTCTATTCCCGTAGACAGGTGTTGGGCCTCCAAGAGCGAGAGGTTTGTAGAACAGCAGCAAGTTTCTCTTAAGTGAATCACTCAAGGTTTATCGAACTCAGGGAGGTAGAGGACAAAGATATCCCTCTCAAGCAACCCTGCAATTACGATACAAGAAGTCTCTTGTGTCCCCAACACACCCAATACACTTGTCGAATGTATAGGTGCACTAGTTTGGCGAAGAGATAGTGAAATACAAGTAATATGGATGAATATGAGTGGTAATAGCAATCTGAAATAAAGATGGCAGCAAGCAAACATGTAACAGAACTTGTTGGAAACGGTGTTTCAATGCTTAGAAACAAGGCCTAGGGATCATACTTTCACTAGTGGACACTCTCAACATTGATCACATAACTCGAATAAACAAATACTACTTTCTCTACACTCTCTTGTTGGATAACAAACACCATTCATTGTGTAGGGCTACAAGAGCTCCCTCAAGCCGGAGTTAACAAGCTCCACAACATTCGGTGTTCATATTTAAGTAACCTTAGAGTGCATAATAGACCATTGCAATTATACCGAGTACTAACATAGCATGCACACTTGTCACCGTCGAGGCTATGAAAGGGGAAATAGATCGCATCAATACTATCATAGTAATAGTTAACTTCATAATCTACAAGAGATTACAATCATAACCTATGCCAAGTACTACATGATGCACACACTCGTCAACATTACATCATGGAGGAGGAATAGAATACTTTAATAACATCACTAGAGTAGCACATAGATGATATTCAACTAGATCACAAAGCTCATGATCACATAAAGATCACATGAGAGAGAGAGAGATGAACCACATAGCTACGGTACAGCCCTTAGCCTCGGGGAGAACTACTCCCTCCTCATCATAGGAGACAACGAGCGGCGATGAAGATGGCGGTGGTGTCGATGGAGATGCCTTCCGGGGGAAATTCCCCGTCCCGGCGGCGTGCCGGAACAGAGACTTCGGTCCCCCGAATCTTGGCTTCGCGATGGCGGCGGTGATGCGTGTAGTTGACACGTCCGTTGGGAACCCCAAGAGGAAGGTGTGATGCGCACAGTAGCAAGTTTCCCTCAGTAAGAAACCAAGGTTTAATCGAACCAGTAGGAGTCAAGAAGCACGTTGAAGGTTGATGGCGGCGGGATGTAGTGCGGCGCAACACCGGAGATTCGGCGCCAACGTGGAACCTGCACAACACAACCAAAGTACTTTGCCCCAACGAAACGAGTGAGGTTGTCAATCTCACCTAGGCTTGCTGTAACAAAGGATTAACCGTATTGTGTGGAAGATGATTGTTTGCGAGAGAAAACGGTAAAACAAGTATTGCGAGCAGATTTGTATTTCGGTATTAAAAGAATGGACCGGGGTCCACGGTTCACTAGAGGTGTCTCTCCCATAAGATAAAAGCATGTTGGGTGAACAAATTACGGTCGGGCAATTGACAAATAGAGAGGGCATAACAATGCACATACATGACATGATAAGTATAGTGAGATTTAATTGGGCATTACGACAAAGTACATAGACCGCCATCCAAGCTGCATCTATGCCTAAAAAGTCCACCTTCGAGGTTATCATCCGAACCCCCTCCGGTATTAAGTTGCTAAAGCAACGGACAATTGCATTAAGTATGGTGCGTAATGTAATCAACAACTACATCCTCGGACATAGCGCCAATGTTTTATCCCTAGTGGCAACGGCACAACACAACCTTAGAACTTTACGTCACTTGTCCCGGTGTCAATGCAGGCATGAACCCACTATCGAGCATAAGTACTCCCTCTTGGAGTTAAAAGTAAAAACTTGGCGAGAGCCTCTACTAGAAACGGAGAGCATGCAAGATCATAAACAACACATGTATAATAACTTGATAATTAACATGACATGGTATTCTCTATCCATCGGATCCCGACAAACACAACATATAGAATTACAGATAGATGATCTTGATCATGTTAGGCAGCTCACAAGATCCAACAATGAAGCACAATGAGGAGAAGACAACCATCTAGCTACTGCTATGGACCCATAGTCCGGGGGTGAACTACTCACTCATCACTCCGGAGGCGACCATGGCGGTGTAGAGTCCTCCGGGAGATGAATCCCCTCTCCGGCGGGGTGCGGAGGAGATCTCCGAGAATCCCCCGAGATGGGATCGGCGGCGGCGTCGTCCGGTAAGGTTTTCCGTATCGTGGTTTTTCGCATCGGGGGTTTCGCGACGGAGGCTTTAAGTAGGCGGAAGGGCGAGTCGGGGGCCGGACGAGGGGCCCACACCACGGGCGGCGCGGGCCCCCCTTGGCCGCGCCGCCCTGTGGTTTGGCCACCTCGTGGCCCCACTTCGTATGTTCTTCGGTCTTACGGAAGCTCCGTGGAAAAATAGGCCCCTGGGTCTTCGTTTCGTCCAATTCCGAGAATATTTCGTTACTAGGATTTCTGAAACCAAAAACAGCGAGAAAACGAGAGCGGCACTTCGGCATCTTGTTAATAGGTTAGTTCCGGAAAATGCACGAATATGACATAAAGTGTGCATAAAACATGTAGGTATCATCAATAATATGGCATAGAACATAAGAAATTATCGATACGTCGGAGACGTATCAAGCATCCCCAAGCTTAGTTACGCTCGTCCCGAGCGAGGTAAAACGATAACAAAGATAATTTACGAAGTGATATGCCATCATAACCTTGATCATACTATTTGTAAACATATGTAGTGGATGCAGCGATCAAAACAATGGTAATGACATGAGTAAACAAGTGAATCATATAGCAAAGACTTTTCATGAATAGTACTTCAAGACAAGTATTAATAAGTCTTGCATAAGAGTTAACTCATAAAGCAATAAATCAAAGTAAAGGCATTGAAGCAACACAAAGGAAGATTAAGTTTCAGCGGTTGCTTTCAACTTGTAACATGTATATCTCATGGATAATTGTCAACATAGAGTAATATAACAAGTACAATATGCAAGTATGTAGGAATCAATGCACAGTTCACACAAGTGTTTGCTTCTTGAGGTGGAGAGAAATAGGTGAAGCTGACTCAACATAAAAGTAAAGAGAATGGTCCTTCAAAGAGGAAAGCATCGATTGCTATATTTGTGCTAGAGCTTTTATTTTGAAAACATGAAACAATTTTGTCAACGGTAGTAATAAAGCATATGAGTTATGTACATTATATCTTACAAGTTGCAAGTCTCATGCATAGTATACTAATAGTGCCCGCACCTTGTCCTAATTAACTTGGACTACCGGATCTTTGCAATGCACATGTTTTGACCAAGTGTCACAATGGGGTACCTCCATGCCGCTTGTACAAAGGTCTAAGGAGAAAGCTCGCATTTTGGATTTCTCGCTTTTGATTATTCTCAACTTAGACATCCATACCGGGACAACATGGACAACGGATAATGGACTCCTCTTTAATGCATAAGCATGTGGCAACAATTATTATTCTCATATGAGATTGAGGATATATGTCCAAAGCTGAAACTTCCACCATGAATCATGGCTTTAGTTAGCGGCCCAAAGTTCTTCTCTAACAACATGCATGCTCCAACCATGAAGGTGGTAGATCTCTCTTGCTTCAGACAAGACGGACATGCATAGCAACTCACATGATATCCAACAAAGAATAGTTGATGGCGTCCCCAGAAACATGGTTATCGCTCAACAAGCAACTTAATAAGAGATAAAGTGCATAAGTACATATTCAATACCACAATAGTTTTTAAGCTATTTGTCCCATGAGCTATATATTGCAAAGGTGAATGATGGAATTTTAAAGGTAGCACTCAAGCAATTTACTTTGGAATGGCGGATAAATACCATGTAGTAGGTAGGTATGGTGGACACAAATGGCATAGTGGTTGGCTCAAGTATTTTGGATGCATGAGAAGTATTCCCTCTCGATACAAGGTTTAGGCTAGCAAGGTTATTTGAAACAAACACAAGGATGAACGGTACAGCAAAACTCACATAAAAGACATATGGTAAACATTATAAGACTCCATACCGTCTTCCTTGTTGTTCAAAACTCAATACTAGATGTTATCTAGACTCTAGAGAAACCAAATATGCAAACCAAATTAGCAAGCTCTAAGTATTTCTTCATTAATGGGTGCAAAGTATATGATGCAAGAGCTTAAACATGAGCACAACAATTGCCAAGTATCAAATTATCCAAGACATTTTAGAGTTACTACATGTAGCATTTTCCAATTCCAACCATATAACAATTTAACGAAGAAGAAACTTCGCCATGAATACTATGAGTAGAGCCTAAGGACATATTTGTCCATATGCAACAGCGGAGCGTGTCTCTCTCCCATAAAGTGAATGCTAGGATCCATTTTATTCAAACAAAACAAAAAACAAAAACAAACCGACGCTCCAAGCAAAGTGCATAAGATGTGGCCGAATAAAAATATAGTTTCTGGGGAGGAACCTGATAATGTTGTCGATGAAGAAGGGGATGCCTTGGGCATCCCCAAGCTTAAACAGCTTGAGTCTTCTTAATATATGCAGGGGTGAACCACCGGGGCATCCCCAAGCTTAGAGCTTTCACTCTCCTTGATCATATTGCATCATACTCCTCTCTTGACCCTTGAAAACTTCCTCCACACCAAACTCGAAACAACTCATTAGAGGGTTAGTGCATAATAAAAATTCACATGTTCAGAGGTGACACAATCATTCTTAACACTTCTGGACATTGCATAAAGCTACTGGACATTAGTGGATCAAAGAAATTCATCCAACATAGCAAAAGAGGCAATGCGAAATAAAAGACAGAATCTGTCAAAACAGAACAGTCCGTAAAGATGGATTTTATTAGGCCACCAGACTTGCTCAAACGAAAATGCTCAAATTGAATGAAAGTTGCGTACATATCTGAGGATCATGCTCGTAAATTGGCGTAATTTTCTGAGCTACCTACGGGGAGATAGACCCAGATTCGTGACGGCAAAGAAATGCGGAACTGCGCGAGTAATCCAAATCTAGTACTTACTTTTCTATCAAAGACTTTACTTGGCACAACAAAACATAAAACTAAGATAAGGAGAGGTTGCTACAGTAGTAAACAACTTCCAAGACACAAATATAAAACAAAAATACTGGAGTAAAAACATGGGTTGTCTCCCATAAGCGCTTTTCTTTAACGCCTTTCGGCTAGGCGCAGAAAGTGTATCTCAAGTAACATCGAGAGATGAAGCATCAACATCATAATTTGTTCTAATAATAGAATCATAAGGTAACTTCATTCTCTTTCTAGGGAAGTGTTCCATACCTTTCTTGAGAGGAAATTGATATTTAATATTACCTTCCTTCATATCAATAGTAGCACCAACGGTTCGAAGAAAAGGTCTTCCCAATATAATGGGGCAAGATGCATTGCATTCAATATCCAAGACAACAAAATCAACGGGGACAAGGTTATTGTTAACCATAATATGAACATTATCAACTTTCCCCAAAGGTTTCTTTTTAGCATTATCAGCGAGATTAACATCCAAATAACAATTCTTCAATGGTGGCAAGTCAAGCATATCATAGACTTTTTTAGGCATAACAGAAATACTTGCACCAAGATCACATAAGGCATTACAATCAAAATCTTTGACTCTCATTTTAATGATGGGCTCCCAACCATCCTCTAGCTTTCTAGGAATAGAAGTTTCAAGTTTTAGTTTCTCTTCTCTAGCTTTTATGAGAGCATTTGTAATATGTTTTGTGAAAGCCAAATTTATAGCGCTAGCATTGGGACTCTTAGCAAGTTTTTGCAAGAACTTTATAACTTCAGAGATGTGGCAATCATCAAAATCTAAATCATTACAATCTAAAGCAATGGGATTATCATCCCCAAGGTTGGAAAAAATTTCAGCGGTTTTATCACAAGCAGTTTCAGCGAGTTTTAGCGGTTTCGGGTAATTTTGCGCGCTTTGCACTAGGAGTAGAAGCATTGCCAACACCAATTATTTTACCATTGATAGTAGGAGGTGCAGCAACATATGAATCATTAGCATTGCTAGTGGTGGTAATAGTCCAAACTTTAGCTACATTTTCCTTTTTAGCTAGTTTTTCATTTTCTTCTCTATCCCACCTAGCACGCGAGTTCAGCCATTAATCTTATATTCTCATTAATTCTAACTTGGATGGCATTTGCTGTAGTAACAATTTTATTTTCAATATCATCAGGTTTAGCAGCCATTTTATTAATTAAAGAAGATTGTGACGCGAGACATGTATGAGATTCGGTCTTCGGCATTTGCAAGTTTAGTTTGCAACCCAGAAATCTCCATATTCAGATTTTCAAGTTGATTTCCTATTTTCTTCAACAAGGTAGATTGCTCATTCATAGTTTTAGTAAACAATTTATTTTGCTCATACTTGTGATTGCATAAAGCTCTTGGTGGACCTTTCAATTTCTAACATCTTTTCCTCATTAGGTGAAACATATCTACCATAAGAATTACCATTAGCGAGGATGTGGTCTAGAATTTTGAGCAACCAATGAAGCTAGCGGAACATTATTAGGATCAACATTAGTCCTACCATTAACAAGCATAGACATAATAGCATCAATCTTATCACTCAAGGAAGAGGATTCTTCAACAGAATTTACCTTCTTACCTTGTGGAGCTCTTTCCGTGTGCCATTCAGAGTAATTAACCATCATATTATCAAGAAGCTTTGTTGCTTCACCAAGAGTGATGGACATAAAGGTACCTCCAGCAGCTGAATCCAATAAATTCCGCGAAGAAAAATTTAGTCCTGCATAGAAGGTTTGGATGATCATCCAAGTAGTCGGTCCATGGGTTGGGCAATTTTTAACCGAGAGATTTCATTCTTTCCCAAGCTTGAGCAACATGTTCATTATCTAATTGTTTAAAATTCATTATGCTACTCCTCAAAGATATAATTTTAGCGAGGGGATAATATCTACCAATAAAAGCATCCTTGCATTTAGTCCAGGAATCAATACTATTCTTAGGCGAGAGATAGCAACCAATCTTTAGCTCTTCCTCTTAATGAGAAAGGGAACAATTTTAATTTTATAATATCACCATCTACATCTTTATATTTTTGCATTTCACATAGTTCAACAAAATTATTGAGATGGGCAGCGGCATCATCGGAACTAACACCGAGAAAATTGCTCTCTCATGACAAGATTAAGTAAAGCGAGGTTTAATTTCAAAGAATTCTGCTTGTAGTAGCGAGGTGGAGCAATAGGTGTGCATAAGAAATCATTATTATTTGTGCTAGTGAAGTCACACAACTTAGTATTTTCAGGGTTGGCCATTTTAGCAATAGTAAATAAAGCAAACTAGATAAAGTAAATGCAAGTAAACTAATTTTTTTGTGTTTTTGATATAGCAAACAAGACAGTAAATAAAGTAAAACTAGCAACTAATTTTTTTGTGTTTTGATATAAGTGCAGCAAACAAAGTAGTAAATAAAATAAAGCAAGACAAAAACAAAGTAAAGAGATTGAGAAGTGGAGACTCCCCTTGCGGCGTGTCTTGATCTCCCCGACAACGGCGCCGAGAAATTTGCTTGATGCGTGTAGTTGACACGTCCGTTGGGAACCCCAAGAGGAAGGTGTGATGCGCACAGCGGCAAGTTTCCCTCGAGTTAGAAACCAAGGTTTAATCGAACCGGTAGGAGTCAAGAAGCACGTTGAAGGTTGATGGCGGCGGGATGTAGTGCGGCGCAACACCGGAGATTCGGCGCCAACGTGGAACCTGCACAACACAACCAAAGTACTTTGCCCCAACGAAACGAGTGAGGTTGTCAATCTCACCGGCTTGCTGTAACAAAGGATTAACCGTATTGTGTGGAAGATGATTGTTTGCGAGAGAAAACGAGTAAAACAAGTATTGCGGCAGATTTGTATTTCGGTATTAAAAGAATGGACCGGGGTCCACGAGTTCACTAGAGGTGTCTCTCCCATAAGATAAAAGCATGTTGGGTGAACAAATTACGGTCGGGCAATTGACAAATAGAGAGGGCATAACAATGCACATACATGACATGATAAGTATAGTGAGATTTAATTGGGCATTACGACAAAGTACATAGACCGCCATCCAAGCTGCATCTATGCCTAAAAAGTCCACCTTCGGGTTATCATCCGAACCCCCTCCGGTATTAAGTTGCTAAAGCAACGAGACAATTGCATTAAGTATGGTGCGTAATGTAATCAACAACTACATCCTCGGACATAGCGCCAATGTTTTATCCCTAGTGGCAACGACACAACACAACCTTAGAACTTTACGTCACTTGTCCCGAGTGTCAATGCGGGCATGAACCCACTATCGAGCATAAGTACTCCCTCTTGGAGTTAAAAGTAAAAACTTGGCCAGAGCCTCTACTAGAAACGGAGAGCATGCAAGATCATAAACAACACATGTATAATAACTTGATAATTAACATGACATGGTATTCTCTATCCATCGGATCCCGACAAACACAACATATAGAATTACGGATAGATGATCTTGATCATGTTAGGCAGCTCACAAGATCCAACAATGAAGCACAATGAGGAGAAGACAACCATCTAGCTACTGCTATGGACCCATAGTCCGGGGGTGAACTACTCACTCATCACTCCGGAGGCGACCATGGCGGTGTAGAGTCCTCCGGGAGATGAATCCCCTCTCCGGCGGGGTGCCGGAGGAGATCTCCGAGAATCCCCCGAGATGGGATCGGCGGCGGCGGCGTCTCGGTAAGGTTTTCCGTATCGTGGTTTTTCGCATCGGGGGTTTCGCGACGGAGGCTTTAAGTAGGCGGAAGGGCGAGTCGGGGGGCTGACGAGGGGCCCACACCACAGGGCGGCACGGGCCCCCCTGGGCCGCGCCGCCTTGTGGTGTCGCCACCTCGTGGCCCCACTTCGTGTGTTCTTCGGTCTTCTGGAAGCTCCGTGGAAAAATAGGCCCCTGGGTCTTCGTTTCGTCCAATTCCGAGAATATTTCGTTACTAGGATTTACGAAACCAAAAACAGCGAGAAAACGAGAGCTGGCACTTCGGCATCTTGTTAATAGGTTAGTTCTAGAAAATGCACGAATATGACATAAAGTGTGCATAAAACATGTAGGTATCATCAATAATATGGCATAGAACATAAGAAATTATCGATACGTCGGAGACGTATCAGCGGCTCTGGAACTTTTCTCGTATCGTGGCTTATTATTTTAGGGTTTTCGCGACGGAGGCTTTAAATAAGCGAAAGGGCAGCCTCGGAAGAGTCCTGGCGCAGCCAGACCATAGGGGGGCGCGCCCCCCCCTTGGCTGCGCCGCCTTGTGGGGTGGGGCCCCCTGGCTCCCCTCTGGCCCCTCTTCGGTGCTCTGGAAGCTTCCGGGAAAAATAAGATATTGGGCGTTGATTTCGTCCGATTCCGAGAATATTTCCTTTCTAGGATTTCTGATACCAAAAACAGCAGAAAACAGCAACTGGCTCTTCGGCATCTCGTTAATAGGTTAGTGCCGGAAAATGCATCAAAACGATATAAAGTATGAATAAAACATGTAGGTATTGTCATAAAACTAGCATGGAACATAAGAAATTATAGATACGTTGGAGACGTATCAAGCATCCCCAAGCTTAGTTCCTACTCGCCCTCGAGTAGGTAAACGATAACAAGGATAATTTCTGAAGTGACATGCTACTTACATAATCTTGATCATACTATTGCAAAGCATATGAGATGAATGAAGTGATTCAAAGCAATGGTAAAGACAATGACTAAACAACTGAATCATATAGCAAAGACTTTTCATGAATAGTACTTTCAAGACAAGCATCAATAAGTCTTGCATAAGAGTTAACTCATAAATCAATAAATTCTTAGTAGAAGGCTTTGAAGCAACACAAAGGAAGATATAAGTTTCAGCAGTTGCTTTCAACTTCAACATTTTTATCTCATGGATAATTGTCAACACAAAGTAATATAACAAGTGCAATAGGTGAACATGTAAGAATCAATGCACGCAGTTCACACAAGTGTTTGCTTCTAAGATAGAAAGAAGTAGGTAAACTGACTCAACATAAAGTAAAAGATAGGCCCTTCGCAGAGGGAAGCATGGATTACTATTTTTGTGCTAGAGCTTTTCATTTTGAAAACATAGAAACAATTTTGTCAACGGTAGTAATAATCAATATGTGTTATGCATAAGACATCCTATAAGTTGCAAGCCTCATACATAGAATACCAATAGTGCTCGAACCTTGTCCTAATTAGCTTGGATTTACATGGATTATCATTGCATAACATATGTTTCAACCAAGTGTCACAAAGGGGTACCTCTATGTCGCCTGTACAAAGGTCTAAGGAGAAAGATTGCATTTGATTTCTCGTTTTTGATTGTTCTCAACTTAGACATCCATACCGGGACAACATAGACAACAAATAATGGACTCCTCTTTAATGCATAAGCATTCAACAACAGATAATATTCTCATAAGAGATTGAGGATTAATTGTCCAAAACTGAAACTTCCACCATGGATCATGGCTTTAGTTAGCGGCCCAATGTTTTTCTCTAACAATATGCATACTCAAACCATTTGATCATGATAAATCACCCTTACTTCAAACAAGACGAACATGCATAGCAACTCACATGATATTCAACAAAGGTGTAATAGTTGATGGCGTCCCTGAAACATGGTTACCGCTCAACAAGCAACTTATAAGAAATAAGATACATAAGTAACAT
>NC_061513.1:214192133-214212145 GCF_022539505.1 Lolium rigidum | reverse complement strand
GCGGTGCCGGTTTTGCGCGTTTCTAAGATAAGTTTTGCGCTAAGAACAAAGTTCTTAACCCGAAACTCGGGGTACCGCGATGCCGGTTTGGCGCGTTTCTAAGATAAGTTGTGCGCTAAGAAGAAGGTGTTTAACCCGAAACTCGGGAGCGGCGGTGCCGGTTTCACGCTAAGTTTTAAGTTAAGTTTTGCACTAAGAGCTGCGCTTTCACCACAAAACTCGGGGACTGGGAAGATAGACAAGAGAGAAACCGGCATGAAACTAAAGAAAAGATAGAACAAAGCCGGAAACGAAGAAACCGGTAAAGATTAAAAGTTAGTAGAACGTACCATCAGATTGTTCGTGGCATCGTACCACGCGCTGTCGAGCTCCTTCACGGCGCTGCGAAGCCGCATGAAGTGCTCCTCGGAAGACCGGTCCCCGACAGGGTCAGGTGCCGGCAGCCTGTCCTTGCCTAGACCGCGGGTCGCCGGAGTCATGTCCGCGGCATTCCAATTTTGGGCGTAAGGCAGGAGATGCCCCAGGTCCCGGCCTTGGCGTTGGAACTCAGTAATACGGCCAAGAAGACCGGTGGCCTTCGTGGCGGTATCCCTGGCGGCCTTGGAGACATGCAGCACCAAAGGCTGCTGGCCGACGGAAGGGGCGCTGGAGGCCGTTGCCTTCCCCTTTATGAGCTTGGAAATCTTGGGCGGCGGCGCGGTAACAGCGGCCCCGGAAAGCTTGGCGCGAGGAGCACCTGGCGGCGGCATGAGGATGGTTCGTGGAGAATGGGGAGCGCTGGGCGCATCACCCGGTTTGGAACCTTCCGGCGCGGAGGATTCCGGCGCGGAAGTTGTCACTTTCTCAAGGACGGGAGGAGCCGGAGGCTCCGCCCGCCCGGCAGCTTCTTCTTCTCCGGCGCCGATGTTGCTGGCGCCGGTATCCTGGTTCTCTGGGAAGAAGGAAAGATCCTCCTCCGTGCGGTGATCGATGATGAAGGGCCGCACGCCCCGAATTTGTTGTGCCCCCCGAAAGGGAGGCAGAGGTGTTGCCGGCACCAGATGGTGCCGGGCTTGAGCGAGGAGGAGGGGTTGAAGTCCTTGCGGAACCTTCAGAGCCCGATGGCCTTGGGACAAGCTTGAGCGCAGGGCTGAGAAAAAGAAAGAAAGATAGTTGGAAAAAGTAACCGGAAAAAGAACTTGGCAAAAAAGAGGCAAGCCGGAAGATAAAAAACTTACCCGGAAGCAGTTGGCATCGCCTTGCGCCCGTAGCGGCGCACGCCCACTTCCTTCTCCCCCACGGGCTCGGTCCGGAAGCGCTTGGAGGGAGGGGCTGCAGCTGGGACCGGCATTAGATGCCGGCTGCTTGTTCTTTTGGCCACGGGACATGAGTTTGTCCACAAACTCGGAGCCGGCCTCGGCGCGCGGGGCGGCACGCGCTCGTGGATCTATGAATTGAATATGGCTAAGAAGCAATTCGCAGGAAAGCAATAGTGGAAAAGTAAAAGAAACCGGAAAAGAAAATACCTCAAGCGTGGTCAGGTCATCGGAGGACCCGGTTGGCTCCGGCGGAGTCCGGCCAAGACGCGCAGCCGGGGTCTTGCCCATCTTCAGATCCTTCCAATAGACGTAGGGATCTGGGTCGAAGGAGTCAAGGGCACGCTTCCCGCAAGTTCCTTGCCGCTCTGCTTCAATGAGGGGGAAGCGGTCCTTGGCCTGAAACATGAAAAAAGAAGATTAGCAAGAGCAGGAAGTTACCGGCCAAAAACAACCCTAATTGCATAATCCCTTACTTCTTGGGTCGGAGGGTTAGTAGTGCTTTGAGGGAAGGAGGCCCCATTCCCGGTCAAATGGCATAGCAGTTTGGCAAATCACGCTTAGCCTTGCGAACAACGTCTTTCTTGCTAAGAGGACGGCACGTGATCTTGGTAGGATCGCCTGGGCCATACATCTCGCTCATCCTATGCGCACGGCGCTTCAAAGGAAGCACCCGGCGTGAGATAAAGGTGCGGATGATATCGTCCGAGCAGATGTTGGTCTCCTTCTTCAAAGAGGCCAGGAAGCGTACCACCCGGTTGGTTTCAGCATGATTTGTCTTCGGGTTGTAGCTCCAGTTGGTTCTGCTAGGAGGCCCCGGTTGGAACGGAGGAAGATCAATAAGGTCGGCGCGGCCGCTGTTCTTCACATAGAAAAAGGTTCCTTGCCGAGCGCGGCGAGGATTCGAGGCCGGCAAACTTAAGGAAAGTGCTCCCCTGGCGGGAGCCAACGATGCAAGATCCGCACTCCACGGACGGTTTGGGCTTAGGGATTTCCTTGCCCTGGACGGAGTTAATCCGCAAACAAAAGAAGCGGGCAAACATCTCACGAGTGGGACGAATGCCGATATAGGCCTCCATGAAGGTGGCATAACAAGAAAGGTAAAAGATGGCGTTGCCAGGAAGGTGGTGAGGTTGGAGTTTATAGAAGTTTAAAAACTCCCGAAAAAAGGGGGAGGCAGGAAGGCCGAAGCCACGTTCAAAGTGAGCAAGAAAAACAACATGTTCACCGGGCTCGGGGTCCGGTTCGATTTCGTCGTCAGGAATCCGGCAAGTGACTCCTTCCGGAATCCTTCGGGACCGGTATAACCAGTCGATCTCGAATTCAGTGACATTGGAGCCCATCCAGGCTCCGCGAGTGATTGGGGAAGGCTCTGCGCCGGAAGATTGGCTAGAACTACTAGAGGTTGGGCCAGAGCTACTCGCTTCCTGGCTACCGGAAGCTTGGCTAAAGCTACCGGATTCTAGATGGCCACCGGACTCTTGGCGGCTGCCGGATCCCTGCTGGTTGCCGGAATCGGTCTCCATCGGATCTGAAGCCGTGGGTTCACCGGGAGATTGTCTACGGCGCTTAGCAGAAAAAGAAGAAGAAGGTGCGGAGGAAGATTCCTCGTCAGACATTGGATGGGTAGGCGAAAAAATAGAAATCCCACACTTGAACCCCGCGTGAAGATCTACGAGTAAGAAGAAAACCAAAGAAAAAGAAGAAATAAGAACACCGTAGACCCGAGATCTGAAAAGCAAGTAGATGGCGAGCAAAGCAAGATTGGTACCAACCTTGAGCGGCGGAGTCGCTGAGGAAGGTGTTCGCCGGTGGTGGAGCGGACCTACGGTCGCCGACAAGCACCGTCGACGGCGAGGCGGAGAAGCTCGCAAAGGAGCGAGAATGCAGCGGGCGCGGTGAAGGTCTTCTTCGAAGATTCCCGCACGGCGAGGTCCGGCGGAAGCACGGGCGTGAGGTTCGCCGGACGCCGGAGCTTGAGCAAGCGACGGCGGACGGAGAGCGGCGGAAGCGCAAAGGCGAGGAGCAACGTGCGCGAAGGATGAGGAATGCGAAGAAGAGGAAGAAGAAGGAGCGAGTTGTGCTTATAAAGGAGAGAGCAGATGGGGCTGAAAACCGGCCGGGCCGTGGCGGTTCGCCTCGCGGCCCGCGACGGTTCGCACCACGGGCCGCCCACGTGGCAAAGAGGTACACACGAAAAAGGGAGGCCACACGGAGGCACACACGGGATCCAAAACGGCTAGTGGGATCCGCAGCGGTGCATTAAATGCGCGCGAGAAGTCGAAGGAAGTGACCCACGACAGTGGCGCGTCGATCACGGTGCGCATGTCACCGGCGGGCGCGGGGCCGAGATATTCTCGACGTCGCCGAGGAAGTGTTTAATGACTAAGATGCCGGAGGATAAGATACCGGATAGTGTCTTAATAAGAAGAGACAGCGGTGACCTGAGTAAAGATGCCGGATCCAAGCCTAAGGCCGGATAGATTAAACCGGTATCCTAAAGTAAAAGAACCTGGCATGGTCTGTTGGATAGGATCCGCCAGACTATACCAGCTTCGGGGACTAATGTTGGGGGATGACCCCCGGTATGCCAAAGGCATGCCAAACCGGATGGTTTGAGTCATCAAGATACCGGTTTAAGGTTCGTACCGGAAGGTACAGATAAGAACTTAGCTAAGTAGAGCTAAGCCGGTATCCCCAAGAGGGGTATGCCGGAACCAGGTAGAAGATACCGGGCCCACCGGAAGGAAGAGCAGGTCGGCGGGACTGGTCAAAGATTCTCTCCGGAGCTAGAAGACAAAGATGAGCTAAGCAAAGTAACTTTAGACGAAGGGGCTGACGATAAAGAGAAGGATGACGGTCAAAGAAGGCCTGGAGGACGTCGGCATCCCGATTAAAGAGAACTCCGGTGTCATCTATGATTAAAGTAGCTTTATAAAGTAGTTTGTCTAGTCAAAGATGCCATTAGGGTTTCTTGCCCTGTAAGCCACCTCTCCCCTATAAGGAGAGGGCGGCAGCCCTCTTACGCGAGACACACGAAGAGAGCTAGGTTTAGGAGAACTTGTCTTGAGAAACTTGTAACTTTGTTGAGATCTATAAAGAAGATGATCTAGAGCGAGTTCTTCCTTATGTCTTTCTTCTTCAACCTCTAGCCTTGGCTCAAGTTCTTGAGGAAACCATCCGGAAGTTCATCCCATCTAATCACAAACCCTCCCCCGAATCCTCTTGCGTCCATTCGGCCCCAACTTAAGCCATCCTATGGCATCTATCTGTTCACCACGACGACAGGGTGATCCGATCCTTCATCCGTTGGATCCGATCACCTTTAGGAAGAACGCCCGAAGAGTCATCAGCAAACGAGGGCACCGGGAAAACCTGCAAGAAAACAACGGTAAAAAGATGATGGATATGGACAAATTAAGCATCCAACGTAACTCCCATCGGGAGAAGTACAAGAAATTCCTATCGAGAGAAGTACAAATGAAGATATTATGGCAAAAGCATGCTGGCAACAATGCCGAGCACAATGTTCATTACAAAACTTAAGTTCTCACGACGAGATAATGTTTTGTACTAGCCCAAGGATAAAATCGTTACAACAGTCAAGGAGCCTGAGTTTGAGTCGACAAGCTGGGGCCAGCCGATGTCTTTCCTGACGAAACTAGTTCAAGGAGCTGGCGAGCACAAGTACGGGCAGATACTGTAAAGGTGCTCAAGTCGACAAATCGCCCATCTTTTTCTTTCGGCAGCTCTTTAGTCATTTCTTCGATGTCAGCCTTAAAGCCGTAACCCATCATAAGTTGGAAGGCAAGGAGGGCACCATAGGTACGCGAGGCACGCTTGAATACCTCAATAACTTCCTTGGTGTCGACGGCAAAGGCAGCAATCAGCTGCCCCAGAGTCTTCTCCTACTTGATCTTTGGGAATATCATTGAATGCATCCGCGCCAGAGCACCCTTCCTTTGTCAAGAAGCTCCCGGGTAAGCTGGTGGGTGGCAAGAACCATCGACACACCATTTGTCGGGGAGTTACTCGGAACTTTGTCCAAAGCAGTAACAGGGATGCTGGCGGCTTCTGCAAGAAATACAATTGGAGGAAATCATTGATGAAGAAACAGATCCATAAAAAGTAATAATCTACAAAAGATGTGTGAAAAAGCTTACCAAGTAGAGCCAGGGCAGATTGACGAAGGAGCTCATCCTTTTCTGCTACTCGAGCTTCCTCCTCCTTCAGCCTCTCTTTCAGCTTGCTCATCTCATCTTTTAGGGAGTCGACCTCTTGGTGAGCTATGGCAGCCTTTTTGATGGCACCATCCAGCTTTGAAGAAGAAGACTTAGCCTCTTCCTGCAATCGAGCCCTGTCTGCCTCCAGAGAGGTAAATTGAGAGGCGAAGGCTTCTAAAGAGGATATCACACCTCGTAGATCCTTGAAGAAAGGGAATGTTTTGCAAAGATCATTAGGCAAGACACATTCCAAAAGATTCCTGTTAGACTCAAGAAAGACTTACAGAAGGAGGAGCTGTGGAAGCAGCAGGAGCATCTTTTCCTTTGGAAAGGGAGGAGGCAGTCGATGCTTGCGCCGCGGGAGCCGCTTTAGGAGCCGAAGCTTCGGAAGCTTCGGCGGCTGGCGAAACAGCATCAGATCTGACCCTCTTAGGTGGAGGCTCAGTGAAAGCATCGTCGCTACAAAAAGGATTTGATCGACCAAGTTATGAGAAGAATGTGAGAAGAACAAGAAGCTGAAAGTAGTAAGGAAGGAAAAACACTTACATATCAAGAAGATCGTCTTCATTGGCGAAGCCGCCGATTGATCTCTTCGTAGGCGGAGCCCTGGTCTCCTCCGCAGCTGCATTAACAAAGGCATCGTGATCAGCGTCATCATCGCGCACTGATCCCTCTGTGTTGCAAGTGTCATCGGCTGATGGAAGGAGATTGGTATGAGCGGTTTCAGAATCTATCGGGTCATCGTGATCGCTTGTTGGGTTTGTATGCTCGACAGTATGAAAGTCAACAGGCTTTGAAGAGCCTCTTCCTTCGGAAATATCATTTGGCAAGTTATGTAAGTCCCCGGAGGCTATGAGGGTCTGCCAAAGAAAAGGTAGATGAGAACAACAGTAATTATATCGATTAAGTAAATAAGCAGCATAACAAGAATTTGAAGAGGGAAGTTACCTCTGGAGGCGGATGATCAGCGTCAAAAGGAGTATACGGAGAAATCAATGGGATCGAGTCTTCTTGGCTGAAGAAAGTGAGACGACGGACTTCATCGAGCAGTTCCTTTTCCGACAGTTCGGTAGCGTTAATTCTGGTTTCATCCTTCGGACCCGAATACAACCACATTGGGCGAATTCTAGCCATAACTGGCTGAACTCGACGTTTCAGGAATACTGCCGCTACCTCAGTACCAATCATGGTTTGGCCATCAGCCTCTTTGATCCGAAGAAATCTGGCAAATAATTCGTCGGTTGCTACTTTTTCATCGGAAGAGAGAATATTCTTCCAGGAATTCTTAGGCTCGGCTTCAAGGACATCGACAAAGCGAGGAAGTTGAGATTCGGGTGACAAGGAATCCTTGGTGTAAAACCACTTCAATCTCCACCCTTGCACGAGACTCTCTCATTGGGAAATTAAAGTAGTTGACATCCGAACGAGCTACAAATCCCACTCCTCCGGTGACAAAAGGCCCGTTACTACTGCTGTATCTCTTCACATAGAAAATCTTTTTCCACAACCCAAAATGAGGCTCAACGCCCAAGTATGCTTCGTAGAGGGTAATAAACACGGCAACGTGGAGGATTGAGTTGGGAGTGAGTTGCCATAGTTGGATTTCATAAGTTCGCAAGAGATGAAGGAGGAATTCGTGAACGGGAAGCGAAAGACCTCGATATAAGAACGAAAAGAACATCACGGTAAAACCAGCAGGAGGATTAGGTCGGGAAATCGCACCTGGAAAGATCACATTCCCCTCATCGGAGGAGATCAATCCCAGGCTTCGGGATCTCTTCTCGTCACGCCTCAGTGACGGTCGAAGCTATCCAATCTCCGGGCCCGGCCTGCGAGCCCGGCGGCGCCGGCGGCGCCGAGTTGGGAGGAGCGCTTGGAGCGCCTTCCTTCGGAGGAATCAAGGAAGATTTGGCGGCGGTGCCTCCGCTCGTAGGGCTGGCGGCGGCGCTAGGGTTCTTCTTTTTCACCATCGCAAGATGCGGGAAAAGTTAGGAAGCGCTTGGTGGCGGCGCGAGCGGTTGTGAACGGGAGAAGAGGAAGAACAATGAAGGGATGAATGAAGGAAAAGATTAGGGATTTCTATCTCTTGGGAAACTTAAGGAAGGCCTCGTATTGTCGGTGGGCCTTTTCTCCGGTTAAATGGTTGCGGAAATCGAGGAGGTGCCTCGCTAACCGTGTAAGAAGAGCGAGGAATTGCTCGAAGACGGGGCTGGCGGGTCACGCCTTATCGAGTCAAAAATCAAGGGGACAGAAAAACGTCATCAATGACGTCATGATAGCATACAAAGAGATAAGAAAGTATCGGGTGATCAACTTGAGCCTACGCACGGATTGCGAGCATCCGCACCTAGGCTCGGGGGCTAATCCCATCGGGAGCGCTGGCGTGCACCCGATAGAATAAAGATTCGAAGGAAAGACGTGACTTGAGTCTGCACCTGGACGTGAACGCCCGTGCCCAGACTCGGGGGCTACTCCCATCGGGAGCGCTGAACGCGCACCCGATAAAACTTTTTTTTCGCACTCCAGGATCATGCCCGGGGAATTGATTCTGTGTAGGGTAACGTTGTTTTGCCATCGGCAGTTAACCAACAAAAGTGGGCACGTTATTCGTTATCCCTTGCATGAAGAAAATGTATCGGATGGTCTACAAAGACTTGCAGGGAAAAACTTCGGCGAGGAGAAGATGTTCGAGTAGTACAACTTGAGTCTACGCACGGATTGCAAGCATCCGTACCTAGACTCGGGGGCTACTCCCATCGGGAGCAACCGACGCGCACCCGATAGAAGATAGAAGAAAGGCAAGGATGGTCGAGGAGAAGAACTCGGAAGAAGACATGCTTTAGTCTCTACAGAACTATGTTCAGCTAGACACTCGGGGGCTGCTGACGTGGGCATTACCCTTCGGGTAAGCGATACGTCTCCGACGTATCGATAATTTCTTATGTTCCATGCCACATTATTGATGATATCTACATGTTTTATGCACACTTTATGTCATATTCGTGCATTTTACGGAACTAACCTATTAACAAGATGCCGAAGAGCCGATTCGTTGTTTTCTAGCTGTTTTTGGTTTCGAAATCCTAGTAACGAAATATTCTCGGAATTGGACGAAATCAACGCCCAGGGTCCTATTTTGCCACGAAGCTTCCGGAAGACCGAAGAGGAGTCGAAGTGGGGCCACGAGGCGCCGCCACCATAGGGCGGCGCGGCCCAGGCCCTGGCCGCGCCGACCTATGGTGTGGGGCCCTTGTGTGGCCCCCCACGTTGCCCTTCCGCCTACTTAAAGCCTCCGTCGCGAAACCCCTGATACGAAGAACCACGATACGGAAAACCTTCCAGAGACGCCGCCGCCGCCAATCCCATCTCGGGGGATTATGGAGATCTCCTCCGGCACCCTGCCGGAGAGGGGATTCATCTCCCGGAGGACTCTTCACCGCCATGGTCGCCTCCGGAGTGATGAGTGAGTAGTTCACCCACTGGACTATGGGTCCATAGCGAGTAGCTAGATGGTTGTCTTCTCCTCATTGTGCTTCATTGTTGGATCTTGTGAGCTGCCTAACATGATCAAGATCATCTATACGTAATGCTATATGTTGTGTTTGTCGGGATCCGATGGATAGAGAATACCATGTTATGTTAATTATCAAGTTATTACCTATGTGTTGTTTATGATCTTGCATGCTCTCCGTTATTAGTAGAGGCTCTGGCCAAGTTGATGCTAGTAACTCCAAGAGGGAGTATTTATGCTCGATAGTGGGTTCATGCCTGCATTGATACCTAGGACAGTGACAGAAAGTTCTAAGGTTATGTTGTGCTGTTGCCACTAGGGATAAAACATTGATGCTATGTCTAAGGATGTAGTTGTTGATTACATTACGCACCATACTTAATGCAATTGTCTGTTGTTTTACAACTTAATCTTGGAGGGGTTCGGATGATAACTCGAAGGTGGACTTTTTAGGCATAGATGCGGTTGGATGGCGGTCTATGTACTTTGTCGCAATGCCTAATTAAATCTCACTTGTACTTATCATGACATGTATGTGCATTGTTATGCCCTCTCTATTTGTCAATTGCCCGACTGTAATTTGTTCACCCAACATGCTTTTATCTTATGGGAGAGACACCTCTAGTGAGCTGTGGACCCCGGTCCATTCTTTTATACTTGAAATACAAATCTGCTGCAATACTTGTTCTTTACTTGTTTTCTTGCAAACAATCATCTTCCACACAATACGGTTAACCCTTTGTTACAGCAAGCCGGTGAGATTGACAACCTCATCTGTTTCGTTGGGGCAAAGTACTTTGGTTGTGTTGTGCGGGTTCCACGTTGGCGCCGAGAATCTACGGTGTTGCGCCGCACTACATCCCACCGCCATCAAACTTCAACGTGCTTCTTGACTCCCTACTGGTTCGATTAAACCTTGGTTTCTAGCGAGGGAAACTTGCCGCTGTGCGCATCACACCTTCCTCTTGGGGTTCCCAACGGACGTGTCAATTACACGCATCAAGCAAATTTACTGGCGCCGTTGCCAGGAAATCAAGACACGCTGCAAGGGGAGTCTCCACTTCCCAATCTCTTTACTTTGTTTTTGTCTTGCTTTATTTTATTTACTACTTTGTTTGCTGCATTATATCAAAACACAAAAAAATTAGTTGCTAGCTTTACCTTATTTACTATCTTGTTTGCTATTTCAAAAACACAAAAACTTTAGTTACTCGCATTTACTTTATTATCATGTCTAGTCCCGTAGTTGTTACTCTATCACCTGAGGAATCAATCTTCACTTTTAAACAAGGAGGTGAAGAGAATTTTAAAGAAGCATGGTCTAGAATTTTTGATTCTTATAGTAAAGCTGAACCTAAAATGACCTTAAGCTTGCTCCTTAGTAATATCTATTTTGGACTTATTCTTCGTTATAGATATGCCTTAGATCTTGTAGTGGGAGGAGATTTCCTTCATTGTGATGGGGATCAAGCTTTTAATGCTATAAGGAAATTGATTACATCATTTAGCTCGATAATAATTTTGATCCATCTCATGCTAGTATGCATAATAGATTAAACACTATTGAAACAAATATATCTTGTTTAAAAGAAGTGTATAACCGAATTCGCGAATACTATGATTATGTTCCATTAAGCTTCGAACCTTCAATGTGGGTGCCTACCATTAAAGCTACTATTGGTGGTGAAATTTTTACTGCTCGTTGTGATATTATGTCTGAATTTTGCCTTATGCCTGAAAATATTTATAAATCTTTGACACTTTGGGAACTTGCTGAAGGAGGAGAAGAAATAACTCTTACGGATAACTCTGTTGTAATTCCTAAGGGTATAGCTGAAGGTGTTTTCACAACCTTTCTTGGCAGGACGGTATCCACTGATTATCTCGTTATTGAATGTGTAGGGACGGGACAAATCATGTTTGGAAGATCCCTACTGAAACTCATGGGAGCAGTCATAGATGTTGGGAAAGGCACTCTAAATTTTACCTCTACACCCGGATGCGGTCATGTATTCCCTAGACCAAAGAGTAAGAATAAGAGTAAGAAAGGTAAGAGCAACACCCCTGGTAAGAATGCCAACGCACCGTCTCTCGATAATACTTGAGTTACACTTTCTGCGCCTAGCTAAAAGGCGTTAAAGAAAAGCGCTTATGGGAGACAACCCATGTTTTTACTACAGTATTTTTGTTTTATATTTGAGTCTTGGAAGTTGCTTACTACTGTAGCAACCTCTCCTTATCTTAGTTTTATGTTTTGTTGTGCCAAGTAAAGTCTTTGATAGTAAAGTAAATACTAGATTTGGATTACTGCGCAGAAACAGATTTCTCTGCTGTCACGAATCTGGGTCTAATTCTCTGTAGGTAACTCAGAAAATTAAGCCAATTTACGTGAGTGATCCTCAGATATGTACGCAACTTTCATTCAATTTGGGCATTTTAATTTGAGCAAGTCTGGTGCCCTAATAAAATCCATCTTTATGGACTGTTCTGTTTTGACAGATTCTGCCTTTTATTTCGCATTGCCTCTTTTGCTATGTTGGATGAATTTCTTTGATCCATTAATGTCCAGTAGCTTTATGAAATGTCCAGAAGTGTTAAGAATGATTGTGTCACCTCTGAACATGTTAATTTTTATTGTGCACTAACCCTCTAATGAGTTGTTTCGAGTTTGGTGTGGAGGAAGTTTTCAAGGATCAAGAGAGGAGTATGATACAATATGATCAAGGGGAGTGAAAGCTCTAAGCTTGGGGATGCCCCGGTGGTTCACCCCTGCATATTCTAAGAAGACTCAAGCGTCTAAGCTTGGGGATGCCCAAGGCATCCCCTTCTTCATCGACAACATTATCGAGTTCCTCCCTGAAACTATATTTTTATTCCGTCACATCTTATGCACTTTGCTTGGAGCGTCGGTTTGTTTTTGTTTTTGTTTTGTTTGAATAAAATGGATCCTAGCATTCACTTTGTGGGAGAGAGACACGCTCCGCTGTAGCATATGGACAAGTATGTCCTTAGGCTTTACTCATAGCATTCATGGCGAAGTTTCTTCTTCATTAAATTGTTATATGGTTGGAATTGGAAAATGCTACATGTAGTAATTCTAAAATGTCTTGGCTAATTTGATACTGGGCAATTGTTGTGCTCATGTTTAAGCTCTTGCATCATATACTTTGCACCCATTAATGAAGAAACACTTAGAGCTTGCTAATTTGGTTTGCATATTTGGTTTCTCTAGAGTCTAGATAATATCTAGTATTGAGTTTTGAACAACAAGAAAGACGGTGTAGAGTCTTATAATGTTTACAATATGTCTTTTATGTGAGTTTTGCTGCACCGTTCATCCTTGTGTTTGTTTCAAATAACCTTGCTAGCCTAAACCTTGTATCGAGAGGGAATACTTCTCATGCATCCAAAATACTTGAGCCAACCACTATGCCATTTGTGTCCACCATACCTACCTACTACATGGTATTTATCCGCCATTCCAAAGTAAATTGCTTGAGTGCTACCTTTAAAATTCCATCATTCACCTTTACAATATATAGCTCATGGGACAAATAGCTTAAAAACTATTGTGGTATTGAATATGTACTTATGCACTTTATCTCTTATTAAGTGGCTTGTTGTGCGATAACCATGCTTCTGGGGACGCCATCAACTATTCTTTGTTGAATATCATGTGAGTTGCTATGCATGTCCGTCTTGTACGAAGTAGAGAGATCTACCACCTTTATGGTTGGAGCATGCATATTGTTAGAGAAGAACATTGGGCCGCTAACTAAAGCCATGATTCATGGTGGAAGTTTCAGTTTTGGACATATATCCTCAATCTCATATGAGAATAATAATTGTTGCCACATGCTTATGCATTAAAGAGGAGTCCATTATCTGTTGTCCATGTTGTCCCGGTATGGATGTCTAAGTTGAGAATAATCAAAAGCGAGAAATCCAAAATGCAAGCTTTCTCCTTAGACCTTTGTACGAGGCGGCATGGAGGTACCCCATTGTGACACTTGGTTAAAACATGTGTATTGCGATGATCCGGTAGTCCAAGCTAATTAGGACAAGGTGCGGGCACTATTAGTATACTATGCATGAGACTTGCAACTTGTAAGATATAATCTACATAACTCATATGCTTTATTACTACCGTTGACAAAAAAATTTCATGTTTTCAAAATAAAAGCTCTAGCACAAATATAGCAATCGATGCTTTCCTCTTTGAAGGACCATTCTTTTTTACTTTTATGTTGAGTCAGTTCACCTATCTCTCTCCACCTCAAGAAGCAAACACTTGTGTGAACTGTGCATTGATTCCTACATACTTGCATATTGCACTTGTTATATTACTCTATGTTGACAATTATCCATGAGATATAAATGTTACAAGTTGAAAGCAACTGCTGAAACTTAATCTTCCTTTGTGTTGCTTCAGTACCTTTACTTTGATTTATTGCTTTATGAGTTAACTCTTATGCAAGACTTATTGATGCTTGTCTTGAAGTACTATTCATGAAAAGTCTTTGCTTTATGATTCACTTGTTTACTCATGTCATTACCATTGTTTTGATCGCTGCATTCATCACATATGTTTACAAATAGTATGATCAAGGTTATGATGGCATGTCACTTCAGAAATTATCTTTGTTATCGTTTTACCTGCTCGTGATGAGCAGAACTAAGCTTGGGGATGCTGATACGTCTCCGACGTATCGATAATTTCTTATGTTCCATGCCACATTATTGATGATATCTACATGTTTTATGCACACTTTATGTCATATTCGTGCATTTTACGGAACTAACTATTAACAAGATGCCGAAGAGCCGATTCTTTGTTTTCTAGCTGTTTTTGGTTTCAGAAATCCTAGTAAGGAAATATTCTCGGAATTGGACGAAATCAACGCCCGGGGTCCTATTTTGCCACGAAGCTTCGGAAGACCGAAGAGGAGTCGAAGTGGGGCCACAAGGCGCCGCCACCATAGGGCGGCGCGGCCCGAGCCCCGGCGCGCCGACCTATGGTGTGGGGCCCTCGTGTGGCCCCCCACGTTGCCCTTCCGCCTACTTAAAGCCTCCGTCGCGAAAACCCCGGTACGAAGAACCACGATACGGAAAACCTTCCGGAGACGCCGCCGCCGCCAATCCCATCTCGGGGGATTACGGAGATCTCCTCCGGCACCACTGCCGAGAGGGGATTCATCTCCTGGAGGACTCTTCACCGCCATGGTCGCCTCCGGAGTGATGAGTGAGTAGTTCACCCTGGACTATGGGTCCATAGCGGTAGCTAGATGGTTGTCTTCTCCTCATTGTGCTTCATTGTTGGATCTTGTGAGCTGCCTAACATGATCAAGATCATCTATCCGTAATGCTATATGTTGTGTTTGTCGGGATCCGATGGATAGAGAATACCATGTTATGTTAATTATCAAGTTATTACCTATGTGTTGTTTATGATCTTGCATGCTCTCCGTTATTAGTAGAGGCTCTGGCCAAGTTGATGCTAGTAACTCCAAGAGGGAGTATTTATGCTCGATAGTGGGTTCATGCCCGCATTGATACCAGGACGAGTGACGAGAAAGTTCTAAGGTTGTGTTGTGCTGTTGCCACTAGGGATAAAACATTGATGCTATGTCTAAGAATGTAGTTATTGATTACATTACGCACCATACTTAATGCAATTGTCTGTTGTTTTACAACTTAATACTGGAGGGGGTTCGGATGATAACCTGAAGGTGGACTTTTTAGGCATAGATGCAGTTGGATGGCGGTCTATGTACTTTGTCATAATGCCCAATTAAATCTCACCGTACTTATCATGACATGTATGTGCATTGTTATGCCCTCTCTATTTGTCAATTGCCCGACTGTAATTTGTTCACCCAACATGCTTTTATCTTATGGGAGAGACACCTCTAGTGAACTGTGGACCCCGGTCCATTCTTTTATATTGAAATACAAATCTGCTGCAATACTTGTTCTTTACTGTCTTCTTGCAAACAATCATCTTCCACACAATACGGTTAACCCTTTGTTACAGCAAGCCGGTGAGATTGACAACCTCACTGTTTCGTTGGGGCAAAGTACTTTGGTTGTGTTGTGCAGGTTCCACGTTGGCGCCGGAATCTCTGGTGTTGCGCCGCACTACATCCCGCCGCCATCAACCTTCAACGTGCTTCTTGACTTCTACTGGTTCGATTAAACCTTGGTTTCTAACTGAGGGAAACTTGCCGCTGTGCGCATCACACCTTCCTCTTGGGGTTCCCAACGGACGTGTCAATTACACGCATCAGTAACCAATGTTGCTCTACCCGGCACGGTCCAACTGGAGGCCCATGAAGGTACCTGGTGGCAAGATGGGCCACTAGGGCGGTGCGGTGGAAGATTACTTGGAGAACAAGGCAGAGAAGATGCCGAACAAGGAAAGATTGGAGATAGATCTACTGTAAACCTACTCGTACTCGATTAGACCTCTCGGGACCTGACCACCTATATAAAGGTCAGGAGAGGGGCTATCGAGGGACACAATCAACCTTAGCAATATTAGCCAACGGAAGCTTAGAACTAGGTTACCCTAGCAACTAGCATCTCGACGAGATTACAGCCGAACTATTCGGCACCCCATTGTAACCTGTTTTCATCATAATCAAGAACAGACGGAGCGGGACGTAAGGGTTTTACCTCATCGAGGGCCCCGAACCTGGGTAAATCGCTCTCCCCGCTTGTCTGTGTACCGATGTCTCGTGTCAGCCTGCAGGATTCCATCAACCCTAAGCCCCTATCGGAGGGCATTGCTGAGGAGCACCCTCAACATGCTGTTTCTCCAAAGAACAAAAGGAAGAGGACTGATGTCGAAGATTCCGGCACTTCCAAAGCCGAAGAAGCTGCTCCTTCACGTCGGAAGGCAGCTTTCGATCCATACCTGGAAGCCCTCGTCAGTTCGTAAGTCACCTTTTGTTTCTTATTGTTTTGCCACTTGAAAGATTTTGTCTATCTTGCTTCTTATATTGTCGCCATTTAATCGTAGTGATGACGAGGAAGAAATGCCAGCTATTGATGCGACTGCTCGAACGAGTACGTCGCATACTCTAGTTGTTTCTGAGGTGCAAATTGAAGGAGAGGAATCTTCGCCTCCTCAACAAAACACCGACGCACCTACTCCTCCTGCAAGCCCTCTTGTCCCTTCGCCAAAAAGGGCGAGAGTTGAATCAATCACACGACCTACTCTACAATTGGGTAGCTCCTCGACTCCTCTTCTGGATGATGTAAGTCCTTGAATACTTTCGAGACAGTCTGTCGATGTTTTCTCTGTTTACTTCTTTTTATTTTGTGCTATCGTATTTTTGTTCCCTACCGACACTTTCTTTCTCTATCTTTCTTTTAACAGCCTTTGATTAAGGAGTTCATCCGCTTCAGTGCCCAATTTGTTGGGTACCGCGACTACGCTAGCAAAGCTGAAGGTAATATCTTGTTGCTTCTCTTTACCCTTGCCTTCTCACTTCTTTCTTGTCGATGTTTTTAACTAGTTTCATTTTTCTTGACAGAAAAACTGGCGGAAGCCAATGAGCGTGCCAACACACTTGCTCAGAAATTAGAGCAAAGTGAGGAGGCTCGTAAGAAGGCCGAATCAGATGCTAGTGAAGCGAGGGCAGAGGCTGACAAGGCCAAGGCCGACGCTGCTGGTGTCGAAGACCTTAAGAAGAGGCTTCACGATGTCGAGACTTCGCTGAGCGAGCATATAGCCGCACAATCTGCTCACGAGGACGTGATTATTAAACGCCTGAGGTGGCAAAAAAACCGTCGCTTTGTCAGTAAGTAACTGAATCATTTTGCGTTCTTTGGACTTGATTTTCTTCACTCGTTTGTTGATCAATAAATTTTTGTCTTGACAGGTAAAACATCTCAGGAATTTGAACTTGAAGATCCCGACAATGATCCTCTTCTTGACGCCCTTTCGTTCCTTGAGTTTCACGGAACGAGAAGCACGCGAGGGCATTGATCAAGCTAAGAGCGGGACTGTCGCGACTCTTCCCCTACTTCTTCCCGAAGAAAGAGGAACCCGCGACTTTTCTTGCTCTTGCCAAGTGCTTTAATCCGTCGGAAGATCTTGGGTCGAAGGTGCGCCAAGAAAATATGAAGGTCGCTGTTGAAAGCACTGTCGCCCTTGTTGCCGACAGACAACAAAACATCGACTGGACCAAAGTTGGCGACACACAGGAGATGGAGACCACAAAATGGCGATCACTGATCAAGGCTGCGAAGCCCAACACAAAGAAGATCCTCGCTTATCTTGGATTCGCGCCTACTCCTGCTCCTAGCTCGTCCAAGCCGGAGGACTAGTAGAATGCCTTATCTTTTTCTGTTTTCTATTTTCCTGTTCCTTCTGAAATTGTCGCCACAGTAGCTTTGGCGGCAACTGTCGTAGTAATTCTTTTGAAGACTCCTTCTGTAATATCTATGTAAATGTCCCGAAGATCAATGGAATTCTATTTTGCGTGTGTTATCACCAGAATTTGACCGGATCAGAGGTGGGCCGCGATTGGAGATGGGTTTGAAGAACATATATAGAAGAAGTACATGAATCGGCCTTGTGTACCAAGTTTGGGCTAAATTGCCCGTGTATCTGTACCATAGTAGGATGCGTGTCGGTTAGAAGTTAGAGTTTAACCCGTGCACGGTTAGGTGCACGCCTGAATTAGAAAGTCCCCCGGACTATAAATATGTATCTAGGGTTTATGAAATAAACAACAACCAACGTTCAACACAACCAATCTCGGCGCATCGCCAACTCCCCGTCTCGAGGGTTTCTTACGGGTAAGCACCATGCTGCCTAGATCGCATCTTGCGATCTAGGCGACTACACTTATTCGTCGTCCATGCGTTGCTCGTGCTGAAGCCTTTTTGATGGCGAGCAACGTAGTTATCATAGATGTTTTAGGGTTAGCATTGTTCTTCGTATCATATGCTATCGTCGTGCAACCCTTAGGCATCTAGCCGCCCTTACGCCTGTCACGGGTGTAAGGGCGGCACCCCGCTTGTCATTGTTTAGTAGATCCGATCCATTATGATTGCTCCTTGTTCTTCAAGGATTAGTTTGATATCTGCATTGTTAGGCCTTACAAAGGGTTGGAGGATCCAGCGGCGTGTAGGGTGTAGTTTGCTAGCCCTAGACAGGACGTTCCGAGGATCAATCTCGTGTTGGTTTTTAGGCCCTGTCTAGGATCGGCTTACGATCACCGTACGCGAGCGCGAGGCCCAATCACGAGTAGGATGTTCCGATTATGCGGTGAAAACCCCAGATCGTAGTAGGTCGCTTCAGCTTTATCTTGATCAAGCAGGACCACCATCCGATCGTACACCTCGTACGTATCATGGGTGGATCGGCTCTTTGAGCCGATTCACGGAGACAACCTGAGAGCCGATCGAGGCTCGTATTTAAAATTTACGTGTATGCCATGCGGGAAACTAAGCGAGGCATCATCCAACACCTTCCCGACCGTGTATAGGTCAGGTGGCACGCCCTTGCGACGAGCATCGGACGCGTGCGTGCGAGAAGGCTTTGCGGGCCGTCGCTCGGAGGAACCAGGGCCGGTGATACGTCTCCGACGTATCGATAATTTCTTATGTTCTATGCCATATTATTGATGATACCTACATGTTTTATGCACACTTTATGTCATATTCGTGCATTTTCTGGAACTAACCTATTAACAAGATGCCGAAGTGCCGATTCTTGTTTCTCGCTGTTTTTGGTTTCAGAAATCCTAGTAACGAAATATTCTCGGAATTGGACGAAACGAAGACCCAGGGTCCTATTTTGCCACGAACCTTCCAGAAGACCGAAGAGCATACGAAGTGGGGCCACGAGGTGGCCAAACCACATGGCGGCGCGGCCAAGGGGGGGCCCACGCCGCCCTGTGGTGTGGGCCCCTCGTCAGCCCTCCGACTCTGCCCTTCCGCCTACTTAAAGCCTCCGTCGCGAAACCCCTGAGGCGAAAAAAAACCACGATACGGAAAACCTTCCAGAGACGCCGCCGCCGCCAATCCCATCTCGGGGGATTCTGGAGATCTCCTCCAGCACCACGATACGGAAAACCTTCCAGAGACGCCGTCGCCGCCAATCCCATCTCGGGGGATTCTGGAGATCTCCTCCGGCACCCTGCCAGAGAGGGTATTCATCTCCCGGAGGACTCTACACCGCCATGGTCGCCTCCGGAGTGATGAGTGAGTAGTTCACCCACTGGACTATGGGTCCATATCGGTAGCTAGATGGTTGTCTTCTCCTCATTGTGCTTCATTGTTGGATCTTGTGAGCTTGCCTAACATGATCAAGATCATCTATCTGTAATACTCTATGTTGTGTTTGTCGGGATCCAATGGATAGAGAATACCATGTTATGTTAATTATCAAGTTATTACATATGTGTTGTTTATGATCTTGCATGCTCTCCGTTATTAGTAGAGGCTCTGGCCAAGTTTTTGCTCTTAACTCCAAGAGGGAGTATTTATGCTCGATAGTGGGTTCATGCCCGCATTGACACCCGGGACGATGACGAAAAGTTCTAAGGTTGTCTTTGTGCTTGTTGCCACTAGGGATAAAACATTGGCGCTATGTCAGAGGATGTAGTTGTTGATTACATTACGCACCATACTTAATGCAATTGTTCGTTGCTTTGCAACTTAATGCTTGGAAGGGGTTTGGACGATAACCTGAAGGTGGACTTTTTAGGCATAGATGCAGTTGGATGGCGGTCTATGTACTTTGTCGTAATGCCCAATTAAAACTCACTATACTTATCATGACATGTATGTGCATTGTTATGCCCTCTCTATTTGTCAATTGCCCGACTGTAATTTGTTCGCCCAACATGCTTTTATCTTATGGGAGAGACACCTCTAGTGAACTGTGGACCCCGGTCCATTCTTTAATACTGAAATACAAATGTCGTTGCCTAATCGACGGTACCTCGGAGGAGGGATCCTCACGAG
>NC_061513.1:214005974-214192033 GCF_022539505.1 Lolium rigidum | reverse complement strand
CGCGGCCCACATGTGTGGTGGCCCCGGCTCTCCTCCGACTCCCCTTCGGTGTTCCGGAGCCTCCGGGAAAAATAAGATCTTTGGCGTTCATTTCGTCCAATTCAGGGAATATTGCCCGAACAGCCTTTACGGAACCAAAAACGAGCGAGAAAACGGAACGGCACTTGTGGCATCTTGTTAATAGGTTAGTTCGGAAAATGCATAAAAACATTATAAAGTGCGAGCAAAACATGTAAGTATTATCATAAAACAAGCATGGAACATCGAAATTATGGATACGTTGGAGACGTATCGGCATCCCCAAGCTTAGTTCCTACTCGTCCTCGAGTAGGTAAACGATAAAAAGAATAATTTACGTAGTGACATGCTACTTACATAACCTTGATCATACTATTACAAAGCACATGAGATGAATGAAGTGACTCAAGGCAATAATCTATAGTTGCTAACAAATAGATAACATATAGCAAAACTTTTCATGAAGAGTACTTTCAAGACAAGCATCAAAAGCCTTGCACAAGAGTTAACTCATAAAGCAATAGATTCAAAGTAAAGGCATCGAAGCAACACAAGGGAAGATTTAAGTTTCAGCGGTTGCTTTCAACTTTCAACATGCATATCTCATGGATAATTGTCAACATAAAGTAATATAATAAGTGCAAATAAGCAAGTATGTAAGAATCAATGCACGAGTTGACACAAGTGTTTGCTTCTAAGATGGAAGGAAGTAGGTAAACTGACTCAACATAAAGTAAAAGAAAGGCCCTTCGCAGAGGGAAGCGAGGGATTAAATCATGTGCTAGAGCTTTTTAAGTTTTGAAATCATATAGAGAGTATAAAAGTAAAGTTTTGAGAGGTGTTTGTTGTTGTCAACGAATGGTAGTGGGCACTCTAACTACCTCATCAACCGGACTTTCAAAGAGCGGCTCCCATGAAGGACGTTATCTCTACCGGCAAGGTAGATCATCCCTCTTCTCTTTTGTTTACACATGTACTTTAGTTTTATTATTTATGGATGACACTCCTCCCAACCTTTTGCTTACACAAGCCATGGCTAACCGAATCCTCGGGTGCCTTCCAACATTCACATACCATGAAGGAGTGTCTATTTGCAAAATTAAGTTGCTTACTGATGAATCAGAGCAAAACATGTGAAGAGAATTATTAATGAAGGTTAATTAATTGGGGCTGGGAACCCCGTGCCAGCTCTTTTTGCAAAATTATTGGATAAGCGGATGAAGCCACTAGTCCATTGGTGAGAGTCTGTCAAGAGTAAATGACAAGGTTGAAAGATAAAACACCACATACTTCCTCATGAGCTATAAAACATCAACACAAATTGAGAAGCACTTTGAAGGTTTAAAGGTAGCACATGAAGTATTTACTTGGAATGGCAGGAAATACCACATAGTAGGTAGATATGGTGGACACAAATGGCATAGGTTTTGGCTCAAGGTTTTGGATGCACGAGAAGCATTTCCTCTCAGTACAAGGCTTTGGGCTAGCAAAGTTATTTGAAGCAAACACAAGTATGAACCGGTACAGCAAAACTCACATAAGAACATATTGCAAGCATTATAATACTCTACACTTGTCTTCCTTGTTGCTCAAACACTTTTACCGAAAAATATCTAGACCTTAAGAGAGACCAATCATGCAAACCAATTTCAACAAGCTCTACGGTAGTTCTCCACTAATAGGTTTAAACTACATGAAAAAAACTTAATAATGATCTACTTGAGAGCTCAAAACAATTGCCAAGTGTCAAATTATTCAAGACATGATGAGGCATTTTCTGTTTTCAACCAAATATAAATAAGTGCAATAGCTTCCAACTTTTATCATTGAACATTAAAAGTAAAACGAAGAACACAAGTGTTCATATGAAAAAGCGGAGCGTGTCTCTCTCCCAAACAAGGATTGCTAGGATCCGATCTTATTCAAACAAAACAAAAATAAAAACACACAGCCGCTCCAAGTAAAGAACATAAGATGTGACCGAATAAAAATATAGTTTCAATAGAAGAAACCTGATAAGTTGATGAAGAAGGGGATGCCTTGGGCATCCCCAAGCTTAGACGCTTGAGTCTTCTTGAAATATGCAGGGATGAACCACGGGGGCATCCCCAAGCTTAGAATTTTCACTCTTCTTGATCATATATCATCCTCCTCTCTTGATCCTTGAAAACTTCCTTCACACCAAACTTCTCATAAACTTCATTAGAGGGGTTAGTACTTAAAAAACTTGAATCCACCTTGGTCCTGTAGTGACACATTGCAAGAACTCAATAAAACATTAGCTACAGCTCTCCACGTGTAGAAAGCCTTGCTTAAAGTCCACAAGAGACAATGCAAAAAACAGAGACAGAATCTGCCAAAACAGAACAACCAGTAAAGACGAATTTTAAAGAGGTACTTCCGTTGCTCAAATCAGAAAACTCAAAACTAATGAAAGTTGCGTACATATCTGAGGAACACGCACGTAAATTAGCATAATTTTCTGAGTTACCTACGAGAGAAAACAGCCCAGATTCGTGACGGATAGAAATCTGTTTCTGCGCGAGAAATCCAAATCTAGTATCAACCTTCGATTAGAGGCTTCACTTGGCACAACATTGCAATAAAATAAAGATAAGGAGAGGTTTCTACAGTAGTAACAACTTCCAAGACACAACAAAACAGGTAGCAAAATAAACACATGGGTTATCTCCCAAGAAGTGCTTTCTTTATAGCCATTAAGATGGGCTCAGCAGTTTTAATGATGCACTCGCAAGAAATAAGAGTTGAAGCAAAAGAGAGCATCAAAAAGCAAATTAAAAACACATTTAAGTCTACCCCACTTCCTATGCATAGGAATCTTGTACACAAATAAATTCATGAAGAACAAAGTGACAAGCATAAGAAGGTAAAACAAGAATAACTTCAAAATTTTAAGCATATAGAGAGGTGTTTTAGTACCATGCAAATTTCTACAACCATATTTTCCTCTCTCATAATAATTTTCAGTAGCTTCATGAACAAACTCAATAATATAACTATCACATATAGCATGTTTTTCATGATCCATAAACACATAATTTTTATCAAGCTCAGAAATAACGGGATCAAAACTTTCAAACCCACTTTTATAAAAAATGTAACAAGATGATTGATCAATCTCAAAAGATATGGGACCCATAGATAAAGTCAAGACTTCTCCAATCCCATTTTCATTGGTAGTACAATTAAATTTATCAAGTAACATAGGACCATCATCAAGAGCTTTATCATAAACATTTGCTACGCAAAATTCTTTAGTACCATGCATTTTGACATCAGGCACAAACAAAGCATTATCATAAGATTTATCAAAGTAGCATGGATTATCATAAATAAAAGTAGCATAATTATTCTCACAAGTTTTACTCATAGGGAATATTTCAAGAGAATCCACAGGAACATAACATTCAACCTCCTTTGGTAAGCATGAAGGACAATCAAATAGTGTAAGAGATAAAGAGTTACTCTCATTAGAAGGTTGGCATGGGTAGCTAATCCATTCTTCCTCCTTTTGTTCATCACTCTCCTCTTCTTTTTCATCCAATGAGCTTTTAGGTTCATCAATTTCTTCTTCCACGAGGTCCCTGTAAATTGTGAGTGCATTCTTGTGCATTAATGAGTCTCTCTTTATAATCAATGATATAAGGATTATCGAGTGTAACTTTCATTGCAAAAATTAAGGATAGAAGAGACATAATCTTTAAGGTCCTTACAAACAACACAAGTTTCATAATTTTTAACCATGAAGGATTCTATCTCGAAGGCTCCCATAAATATGACAAATTGTTCTACCTCTTCAAACCCAAAATGAATATAGCTATTCCGATTATAGTTCTTAATTAAAAATTCCTCACTAAAGCCACATTGAAATTTAAGATGTTTAGTGTCCTGTTGAGAGCAACGGTTTATATCATGGCGTTTAAGCAAGATTTTAGCAATTGTATTCAATTTTTCTATCACAAAGCACTCATCACTTTTCCCGCTCTTGATTCTCTATAATTATTATAATATTCTATAAGCTCCAAGTAGGTTATGGGTTCTCCCATAACATCAGTTTTTAATTTTTAGGTTTTTCAATTTTTTTTGGATTTTCGGGTATATGAGGAAAATAAAACAAGACAAAAAGAAACTAAGCAAAAGTAAACTAAGCGAAATAATACTAGACAGAAATAAACTAAGCACACATAAACTAGACAAAAGTAAACTAAGCAAAACAAAATAAAATAAAATAGAGAGAGAGGTGGAGTGTACTCCCCAGGTGAACTTATGAGTAGAGCTATGCCTCCCCGGCAACGGCGCCAGAAAACGAGTCTTGATAACCCACAAGTATAGGGGATCGCGGCGGTCTTCGAGGGAAGTAAAACCCAAATTTATTGATTCGACACAAGGGGAGGTAAAGAATACTTATAAGCCTTAACAAGCTGAGTTGTCAATTCAACTTGCACTGGAAAAGCACTAGTAACGAGGGTGATGTGAAAGTAGCGATGATATGAGAGCGGTAGTAACGATAACACGACAGCGAGTAATAGTAATATGAGAGCAATGGCACCGGAAAATAGTTGATACTACTTCCAATGACATGTAGAACGAGTATATGATGATGAAAGATGGACCGGGGTTCCCGACTATCTACACTAGTGGCAACTCTCCAATAACAAGTGTTGGGTGAACAAATTACAGTCGGGCAATTTATAGGATTGAAATAGCATTAAGACAGAACATCAAGATCATTAATCATGTAGGCATGTTTCCCATATATAGTCATACGTGCTCGCAATGAGAAACTTGTACAACATCTTTTGTCCTACCAGCCGGTGGCAGCCGGGCCTCTAGGGAATCTATCGGAAATTAAGGCACTCCTTTTAATAGAGCACCGGAGCAAAGCATTAACACTCCGTGAAAACATGTGATCCTCATATCTAAGCCTTCCCCTCTAGTTGTCCCAATTTCTGTCACTTTGGGGCCTTTGGTTCCGGACATAGACATGTGCATACAACTTGTAGATACAATCTAAGCAATAAGTATAGAGCTTAAATCTAAGATCATGCCACTCGGGCCCTAGTGACAAGCATTAAACACAACAAGATTGCAGCAACAATAACTTCACAAACTTTATAGATAGACAATCATAACGTAACAATCCATCGGATCCCGACAAACACAACACCGATTACATCGAGATGAATCTCAATCATGTAAGGCAGCTCATGAGATCATTGTATTGAAGTACATGGGGAGATAATACCAACTAGCTACAGCTAGAACCCGTAGTCCATGGGGGAACTACTCACGGAGCATGATGGAGGCGATGGCGTTGATGGAGATGGCTTCCGGGGGCACTTCCCCGTCCCGGCAGGGTGCCGGAACGGAGACTTCTGTCCCCCGAATTGGAGTTTCGCGATGGTGGCGGCGCCCCTGGAGTCTTTCTGGAGTTTCGTCAATTGGTACTTGCGTTTTTAGGTCGAAAGGGCTTAAATAGGCAAAGAGGCGGCGCGAGAGGGGCGACGGGGTGGCCCCACACCAGGCCGGCGCGGCCGGGGTGTAGGCCGCGCGGCCCACATGTGTGGTGGCCCCCCGGCTCTCCTCCGACTCCCCTTCGGTGTTCCGGAGCCTCCCGGGAAAAATAAGATCTTTGGCGTTGATTTCGTCCAATTCCGAGAATATTGCCCGAACAGCCTTTCCGGAACCAAAAACAGCAGTAAAACGAGAACCGGCACTGTGGCATCTTGTTAATACGTTAGTTACGGAAAATGCATAAAAACATTATAAAGTGCGAGCAAAACATGTAAGTATTGTCATAAAACAAGCATGGAACATCAGAAATTATGGATACGTTGGAGACGTATCAGGGGGCGGAGTAGACGAAGACATCTACATTGAATGGAAACTAAACTTAGTCGGAACCACGACTACTCACTAGTCATCCCTACCAACACCGATGAAAAGCTCGAGGCCGGAATACTTACCGGAGATGGACGCTGTGGTGGTCGGAGTTGCCGGTGGCGAGGTTTTGTTGGGGTGTCTCGCTGAAGTTAAGAACACGGTGCGGCGGCGCAGATTCTGGCGAAGCTCCGGCAGACTCCGGCACGGTGGCAGACGAAGCTCTGTGGCGGCGCTCGGAGGAGAGGTGAATCAGGGGGAGAATAGTGATTATGAGTATGTGGTGGTGATATTTATAGGCGCGGGATGAGATTCGTGCTCCGCATCCTGTGGTCGGAACGCAAGCGTCGCATCGTTGGATGATGGACACGTGTCGAAAACCCTAGCGGTAAAAATGGCTATGGATCAAATTACCGTTCCAATTACCAGAAAATGGCGCCAAGAATAGCGGAACAGTTAGAACCCTTCGAGGATCCGGGAAGAGTTTCAATTGATAAGCCATTATCTCTATAGGGTAGTAATCTGGAGACTCGTTGTAACGATGAGGTCGATGGATGAAGTCCCGCTAGATGAAGGATTTTTCCGGCTTGCAAGCTGGAAAAGGAAGTTTCATGAAGTCGGAGTTCTTCAAGTTTCCCCGTGTTTCCGGGAAGATTGCCGGACATGAAGATGGTTCGAGCAAGACGGAAAGGAGAGATGAACCTCAGAGAACTCTGGGGGCTACTGTTGTGGGTATACTTCATGGGTGTACCATCGACAGTGGCTAGATCCGGCAAGCCCGGGTGGCCCATTGATGGTGATGGTGGCATGTGGCCCATCGGTCGGCCCAGTTGATGTTGATCAAGAAGGAGGAAGTCCAGCCCAGGAACAAGGAGCCGGATCCATCGACCTGCTCTGCAAGTCGGATCCGGCCTGGCCCATCAGGGGTAGCCGGATCCAGTACGGCGTATAAGGAAAGGCGGATCCTCGATGTGCACAACAATGTAATATTCCGTAGTTAGACATCTTGTATTCCGGCTAGGACTCTCCGTAGAAACCCTAGATCCTGGCGCCTTTATAAGCCGAATTCGGGGAGCCCTAGAGGCACAACCACAACTCATTGTAACAACGCGAAAGCACCCAGATAATTCCAGACAAGCAGCAGTAGGCCCTATCTTCGAGCAGGTGTTCCGAAGCTGGGTAAATCGTGTACCACCGTCCCGAGGACTCTCCGCCCGATGGCCCCTACTTCTTCTTCCCTCCACGAGGATCCCTCCTCTGGAGTACCATCGGATAGGCAATGGCAATCTACAAGACTATTGTCGAACCAAATCACTCCATCACGATGGTTATGAAGGATTATTAAGTGCTGAGAATAGACCAAAGCATTATCAATGATATCACCGTTATTCCCAATGAGTCTCAAGCTACCACCGTATTTCCCTACTGTCACTGGGTTTCACAAGAAGGAGAAGATTACTACTAATCTCACCTCATTATCTTTATATAATATTGGGATCTTGGATACTTGACAAGTCCTAGATTGAGGTACGTAGGAGATAGAGATACAATCATACAAATATTTAAATGAAAATTAAGCACAACACCCATGTAAAGTTAGATGCACATGATTTTGTCTGGCTAGGTCTCAACCCTCAGCCCGTGAGAACTACTCACACATGATAAGATCAACAATCATAAACTTTATAAATAAACTATTATGATAAATATATAATAGTCTTACAATGACATAGGTATGCCTAAGAGGCATGTCGCATATACACCCCTGGTCCACGATTGGGGTAGAAGGCCGATGGACTTGAAGATTTGGAGACCCAGAAGGTTGAAGATGTTCGGATTAGGAAAGTAGAGTTATTATAGGCAACTTGTATCAATATAAGCAAAGGCCTAGTGCGGCCCGATAATCTGTACTTTTACAATATGGAAGAGCCTTGGCTTCACCTCCTATATAAGGGCGAAGGCCAAAGTCAAAATAAGGATCGAATCATTGCAAACCCTAGCCACCGTATTTTGTTGAGTTGGACGCCTTTGTTCGTCTGACAACCTTCAAGTTTTACTTGCCCTCTACTTTCTACGAAACCCTAAGTCTACAATCTGTAGGCATCGTCGAGTCGATACCTCGTCATACAATGCCACCAATTGTGATTAGATCAGGAGTACAACTAGAATCTATGGCTAAGGATAGGGGGAGGATGGAGATGGTGATGAAGATGGCGATGGAGCAACGGTTTCCCTATCCTGAGATGTGATTTGGTGAAATGGATCTCAGGGCGGCTTATTCCTTTCATTTCTGTTATGATCTCTTTCTGATTCTTCTATGTTTTGAGGCGGCAGTGATGCCCATTATATATAGGTTCCTTCATAAAAAATTTCCCCCTTGAAAAGGGGAAGGCGGTGGCACAAGGTAAGAGCGCATCGTACTGACGGGTTGTGGCTGGTACCAGTGCTTGCCAAACTCAGTGATGCTTCTCTTCGTGGCCTCTTTGACTTCAGAAAATAGGCAACTTGCACATCTTAATTAATTGCCCTTGATTTGGTCCAGAAAATGTCGATATCTACACATGGAGGAATAAAAGAAAAGATTTACACATCTTTGCAATAATTAGTGATTAATGGCAAGTTGAGAGAGATATTTCATCAAGTACTTAACTAATAACAGATTTCAACATGAATAAAGATGATTGTTTTTACAACCATTAGTACGGTGCCAGAAAGATTTTTTAAAACAGAAGGCCAAAGGCCCGGCCATATATATATAGCCCCACATCACAAATTCGACGATACAACACACTCTCCACCACGTCTGGTACCTCAAGTCATACAAGCAACATCAAAGGTTCGGGGACACCGCACAACATAGTCTACCAACACATAACAAGATCCACACACGCGCTACCAGACGCCGACGACCAAGGGCACTGCCGAGTAGCGTTGCACCGCCCGAAGCTCATGTCCTCGTCGCCCCATGGAGCCGCCTAACCTCGTCCACCGCCACGTCCAAGAGTCTCCGGTCCGTCTGTCTGACCAGAACCCTCTAGCCCTGCATATGAATAGACATTTTGAACATAGCATCAGCCGGGCTGCCGATGACCTTTCCCTCTATAGCTAGCTTATTGCGAACATTCCAAAGCGTCCAGCATTGAACCGCAAAGGTAAACCAAGCTAATCTACGGAGGCGCCCCGACAAACCCTGGACAATAGCGATAAAGTCCCCAACCCCTGTTGGGTTCCAAGCGCACGACAGGATCTCCCTGATCCCTGCCCACATAAACTTTGCCAAGTGAAGAAAATATGATTACAATCCTCGAACTCCCCACATAGCGCACAGTCCCCATTCGATGGGCCGTGGCGCTTGGCCAACTGCTCTCCCGAGGGCAGTCGCCCCCTGATCAATTGCCAAAGGAAGACCTTGATCTTCGGGGGAACCCTAGTCCTCCACACTTCTTTGAAGTGTGTAATCGCCGCCCCATGCGACAATTTGAGGTACAGGGAATTGGTGGAGTAGCACCCTATGCAGATGATACCATGATCATGATCAAACCCTCTAGGGTGGGGGTGGCCAACCTCAAGATCATCCTATTATGTTTTGAGAACATGTCAGGACTTAAGATTAATTTCTTGAAGAGCGAGGCCATTGTAACAAGGGTTACAGAGGCGGAGAGAAGGTGGGTGGCTAATGGGCTGAACTGCAAACTGGGCTCTCTCCCAAATCAGTACTTGGGTCTGCCGGTGAGTGACAAATCTCTCTCGACGGCAGACTGGGCCTTCTTGACGGAGAAGGTGGGTCATAGGGTTGACCCATGGCAAGGTTTCTTCCTGGCCTCGGCTGGTAGGCTCGAGCTCACTAACTCCTGCCCATCTAGCCTGCCAATGTTTGCGATGAGCATGTACCTTCTCCATGACAAGACTCACGGGGCAATGCACAAAACTAGGGCTCGATTCTTTTGGGAAGGGGTCATCGCCAAACGGAAGTACCATATGGTGGACTGGGACACGATGTGTAGACCAAAGGCATTTGGGGGTCTGGGGATCCTCAATACCAAGCACATGAACATTGCGCTGATGGTCAAATGAATTTGGAAATTGTACCAGAATGAGGAGTGTCTGTGGGCAGACCTGCTTAGGGCTAAGTACCTGGGCAACAATGACCTTTTCTCCCCAGAGGTCCCTACGAAGGGCTCCTAGTTTTGGAATGCCATTCACAAGATCAAATGGTACTTTAAGCTGGGAGCTAAACACCTTGTGCGGGATGGGAGGAAGACATACTTCTGGTTAGATTGGTGGACGGGCAGGGGTCCCCTTCGCGGCATTTTCCCGGGTCTATTCGCTTGCCGCGATAATCAGTTTGCGACGGTTGCCGGGGTTCATTCTGAGAGGGGCTGGCGCATCCGGTTCAGGCGCAGCTTCATGCTGGCGGAACAAGTTGAATGGGAGAATTTGTGCCGGATCTTTGATCTGAACCCGGTGACGATGGGTGAGGACAAAGTGTCATGGGCCAGAAAGATTTGATCCTGAACCATCCACCTTATGCAAATAGCAATGCTTCAGGAAGAAGAGTAGTGCGCTAAAGTGCTCCTTTGATTGCATACTATAGTAGACACGCTATGTAAAAAAGTTGGAAATTTTGGGCCACAAAACGTGTGGTTACACACCTGTGAGCTTGGGCCTGCGTGATAAGCGTCTATAGCTTGTCGGACATCCCTAGTAGCGAAATCTTATATGCCGCTCATTGCGACGACGGATAGTCGCGCCATGCATCGCACAGTTATTCTCTGCCGGTCAACTTCTTCGTTCCCATCTCTTTAAATCTCGTATTTTTTTTGCTTCTGGTTTTTTCTCTTGTTTTCTTTGTTTATGGGTTTTCCTCTTGTTTCTTGCTCTGTTTTTTGTTCGTTTTTTTATTTTTTGTTTTGTGTTAATAATTTACAAGCATTCTAAATTTTTGTAACTGGTTTTTAATTCAAGAATAATTTTTAAATGCACAAACATTTTAAATTTGCGAACATCTTTTCAAGTTCATGATTTTTTTAATACGTGAACTTTTTTTCAAATTCATGAATTTTTTTAATTCGAAACATTTTTCGAATTCATGATTTTTTAAATTAGCGAATTTTGAAGTCGTGAACATTTCAAAAACTGGAACATTTTATTGATTTCATGATTTTTTTATCCGTAAACATTTTTTCAAATTCATGAACATTTTTTTTAAATCAGCGAACATCTAAAGGCGTGATAAATTTTTAATTTGGAATGATTTTGAATTTTCATGAACATTTTTCGAATCAGTAAACTTATACATTCATGATTTTTTCTTCAAAATCTTGAAAATTTTGAAATCCACAAAAAAATTATGAAGATATTTTCAAATTTGTGAACATAATTTGATTTAAGGATTTAAAAAAATCGGTGTACATTTTGAAAGGAAATAAATAAATATTTTGAAGAAAAACGGACACGGGCTTATCAGCAAAATTAGTTTTTCAGAAACATAAATGCTTAAGCGTTCCAGGTGATTGGGCCGGCCCGTCGGTAGTTCGCTTCAGCGGCGCCGCAAAAGGCCTGGCCCGAATGTTTTCCGGCTATTGTGCCGACGATAAATGGAAGAAAACCCAAAAAAAGATAAATGGAAGAAAACCCAAAAATCTTCTTTCCGTAAACCTGTCCTTTCCCCTCCGCTGTTTCCTGGTGTCTGGGAGTTCAACAATGGCCGCCTCTTCGGCTCTCAGAGTAAGCAAAGCACGCACCGCCGCCGCCGCCCCTCCCCCTATTCCTCCCTAACCGGGCTTCCTTGGTTTTGGTTCACGATGCAGCTGATCCTCGGCTCCTCGTCGGCTTCGCGTCGTCTGATTCTTTCCGAGATGGGATACCAGTTCACACTACTTGTAGGTGATTTCCCCCCCTTGTTTTCCGAAGTAGGTCTACTCCGGCTGTTTTCTTGTGATTTACCTATTCTATTTTCTTGTTTTCCCTCTGTTGGGATTTAGAGCGCGGACATTGACGAGAAGGAGATCAGAATGGAGAAGCCAGAGGAACTGGTGGTCGCCTTGGCTCACGCGAAAGTAATTTCCCCTTTTCTCTCACCCAAGAACTTGGTTCTGCTTTCTCTGTAAATTTGTTCTAGTTTTTTCGATTTGGAAAGACAGAAAGGTTCTAAAGAGAACGAATACCTAATTTCTCGGGCAGGAGTGAAGTTTGCTTCGGAGCTGTGTTTTTTTAGGTTTCTCATTAACTAGTTATGGTGATAAAACGAATTTATACCAGGTTGGAGCTTGGAAAGGTTTCTCCTTTGCATCAAGAACAAGGGTCTTTAGCATGTGTTACTAATTTATATATTTCTTTTAACAAAAAAACATGATATGGTAAAATTGTGCCAGGTGAAAGTTCTCGTTTTGCTTCGGTTATTTAGTGTTCACACGATGCTACATCAATGCTGTAGGCAGATGCAATATTGGAGAAGATGGCAAAGAATGGGATGATGCAAGAGATTGCTGACTCTCAAGAGACTACCTTGTTGATCACTGCTGATCAAGTATGTAGTTTAATTCCCCTTTCACTAGTCCTTTTAATTGCAGTCTTTGTCATAATTGTGATGCTACATGCTAGTTTCATGTGGATATAGAAGAATAGTAGTAGTCACTTTATACTGAATTTCTTGAATCTGGAGGGAGTAATGCTGGAAACAGTCATCATTGCCTGAGTGTGCTTACATGATTATGTTACCACTGTACTTCAAGATTTAGTGCCTTGCCAGTTTTGGTTCTGGTGTTTCTGCATATATGGTCTAGTCTATCTTGTAGTAGACATTTTCCTGACCATTGTTTGGTTTAGGAGTTAGGCACATATGGTGCTAGAAGGCCAATAACACCAATCATCCAATATGAATATTCAGAGAGTGCTCAGATAATAATCCATGTAAAGAGGCATAAATTGGTCTTTGCATATACTTTCCCATGTATAATCCAGTTATTATGCAGACAAGGATAGCAGTTAGGTCGAAAGAGTCTGCATAATATTTGGATCCAAGCAAAGAGGCATAAAAGTGGTATTTTCCTGGACCGTATTGATATGTCACATGGTCATTTTCATCCATGGTTTAATTACATTTTGGTTTCTGGGTATGATATTTTTGAGGGAAATTGGATATGAAATTTAGATAATTATAAACAGAGAGGGGTTTGTTTGGATTTTTCTTGTTCATTATTAGTTGCTTTTGTTAAAATGGAGAGAGAAACTAGTGTTTCTAGGCATGTTATGAAATAAGTGATTAAAATCGATATAGCTGAATATTTATGTTCTCAGAAAATAGTGGAATATTGATTCCCTTATGCCCGTACCATGTGTATGCATACATGTTAGTTTTATTTACCAACCCCCTCCCCACACCACCATTGCACCTTGTCTTAAATTTTTTTTTTCATTATGAAGGTTGTGGTCCATGATGGAGTTATCCGTGAAAAACCAACCACTCCAGAAGAGGCACGTAAATTCATCCAAGGTTTGTCTTTTCAACTTTTCGTCTTTGAGCTCAAATTACTTAGATGGTTTGTTAGACTTGTCCGTTTAACCACATACCGCTTACAGGATACTCCCAAAGCCATGCTGCAACAATTGGATCTGTGCTTGTTACAGATGTGAAGAATGGTAGTAGAAGGGGAGGATGGGATAAATCTGAAGTAATAGCCAGATTCCTCTGATGTTTTCTTTTCCAAATGTTATTCCTCTGATGTTTCATTCCTGAATGAGTACAAAGTCATTCTTTGACACATGTATCAGTTTTCATTTAAATCGTCATCTTTTCCTGAATGAGCAACCTAACCCATGAATTCTGGATTTTAATTCAGATTAGCTTTTCAGTAACATGACATGGTGTAATGCTAGCTTCCTTTTAAAATCTGCTTCAACTTTCAGCCCCCAAAAGTTGATAAAATAAAAGTGACCTAACATGAGCTGATGAGCGCAATCTGTCCGAGGTCAATTGATGGGCCAATTCATTCTTAATGTTCAGATGCTCTTGTGCTCTTTCAGAAAGTTGAGATTCATCTTTAAGTTTTGAGACCAATTTGATATTTACCATTTAGATTCATTGCAGGGGCGGAGCTTAGTTGAAACAAAACTGTGCCATGGCCCGCCCAACTTTAGAGATTTGTTGTCTACATATTGGTACATTTAGCCTAACAACAGCCCATTTTAGTGTTCTTAAACCTGTTGGCCCGTCCAGCTTTTCCTGGCAAGCTCCGCTACTGATTCATTGTATCATGGTTTAGTTCAGAAGTTGTATATTAACTTTTTGACCCCCATTAGAAATTAGGTGCACACTCTGATAACTCTTTGGGCTCTTAAAGGAAGTATAAGGTGCCATTGGCACAAAATATCAAATCAATCCTAGTGAAATATGCAGAATCCAGTTATGATCCCATGCATCATCTTGAGTTCTGCGTCGCAGAGTTTTTGGCCTCATACTTTCCACTACAATTTTCCTTGAGCAGGTTTATTTCCACAAGATACCTGATGAAGTTATTGACAGCCTGGTAAGTCAGGAAAAACACACTCACCAGTTTAATTTTGGCATGTTCTGTAGTGCCCCTTCCCGGTTTCTCAAGAAAGAAGTGTACATTTTGGAATATTTGTGCACTCCTCCCATGATCTGATTCCTCATTGAAGCTTTTCACTTGTGTATGTTTCAGATTGAGGAGGGGAATGTCTTCTACGTAGCTGGTGGCCTCCTAGTTGAGCATCCACTGACTTCACCTCTCGTGGAATCCATCGTGAGTTGCATCCTTGCATGTTCTGGTTTTAGGTTGGACTATGTATTTATATGTCTGTGAAACTGCATCTCAATATGGCAACCTTGTGCAGGTCGGTACAATGGATAGCGTAATGGGGCTTCCTAAAGCGCTCACAGAGAAGCTCATCAAGGATTCCCTTCAGGAGTCCTAGCTGCAAATATCCGGACTAAGCTGGCTGGTTACCCAGAAATCTCATGTCGGAAAATCTCCATTCTTGGCTTCTCGCGATTAACATATTAAGCACCCATCCTGTCTGGCAAATGGGGCGAAAAAGCTAACTACCGTCGTCAGCTTTGTCATGCCACCTTTGATAAACTGAACCATTGTATCGATTGAATTCTTCTTGTTAGTTAAGTGTGCTGGGTAGTAATAACATCCCTTTTGGAGCCTTCTCCTGTAACTGACTCGTAGGTCATGCCGATTTGATGTTAAGGTATGATGGACCAAGTGATATGCCTATCACGTTTTCAGAAGAACATAGTGCATGGTTATCTTAAAACGTGTGTGTTGCTTTATTTGCTCCTTTTCTTTCTGAGAGCTGCTATACGGTGATGAACTATAGGGGATTGTTCATTTTATGTCGTAGTTTTACCCATGTCATTTTTAGTCATCGTCCTAGGGATGCCAATAGGGGCAGCCCATGTTTTCGTTAGTAGAGCAGGTGGGTTTCAGTTCACTGTGTGGCAGGAGGACCGTCCAGATTTTGTTTTCCTGTAATCACGGACAATGTGACCCTAGTTTTGTCCATAAGTCAGTATTTGTAAAATACTCCCTTTTATCGTAGCCACGCTTTATTTTTTGCGCGGTTTTTGATGCACAACTTTAACCACTAACAAAATTATGTGCTTTTGGAATGTATAAATGGTATTGTTGCATTTTTCGTACAAATCTATTTCAGTTCATATATATTTATACAAATTCTATGGACATACTATAAGCAAATCATAGTCAAAGTTATATGTTGTTCATCAACAGAATTTAAGGGATCTTTATAATAAATTGTTAACATCTACAACCTCAAACAAAGATTATCATCTACCCATAATCGACCCATAATAAATTATACTATTATATTAACATTTGATGTCATATATGTTGATATATTCTTAGATAAATTTGGTCAAATTTTACGAAGTTTGACTTTGACAAAAATAATACTCGGGACATAACATTTCAGGCAATTTTTTAATTAAATCGTCGTGATGTCAAGGCGTGAAAACGAACCGGTACAGAAAATAGGAAGACACCAAGGCAATCAGGAAGCGGCTCTAGATGTGTATGCAAATTTAAAGCCTATGTAAAAATGAATATGCACGGGCCAAACCTAGTCTCAAGGAAGGCATGCAATCTTGGCTAGATACTCCTCCTCGAAATAGGCTTTCGCCCCGCTATATTAATATAGCAAACGACCCGATACAACGAACGCGCTGGGGCCGCAGCACAACCAAGCCCAAAAGAAAAGAAAAATAAAGGAAAGAAGAAAAAATGCCGACACCGGCAGATCGACGAAAACGAAGAAGACCCGCAACCGCTGCGCCCTCCGGAGAAGTACCACCACGCTCCTAGCACGCCGAGGCACCGCATACCAAGCAACACCTTCACCAAGGAGACGACGATGACGCCGCTGTTGCCCGGACTAGTCCTAGGGTTTCCCCGGTATGCGGAGGGATTGGGGAGGAGGTACACCCGACGCCCTTCGGGAAGGAAAGGTGACACCCGTAGGCGTCACCGCGTCGGTGTCGAGCATGCCGACGGGGATTTCTCCCGACCACCAAACCGACCACCCAGAAGCTCCGACGTGCTCCACCTAACATGCCGCCCACCCGCACACGCCACCACGGTCTTGTAGCCATCCTCGCCGCCTAACTGTGGTCACCGGAGCAAGGCCTAGACGAAGAAAAGGGATGCATCGGGGACGGGGGTAGCAGCACCGCAGCCACGCGGGAGGGAACTGCCTCCACCGCTTTCGCGGTAGCCGACCGGACGAGGCTACGAGGCAGACCGAGCCCGAGCTGGCCCGGCCGGACCCAAAGGGCCCGTAAAGCCCCGGCCGCTACGCTGCGGCTGGCCGGCCGAAGTGCCGCCGCCGCCCACCCACCGCCGCCCTGTCTTCTCTTTCTCCGGGGAGCGCCGCCGGCGTGCCAAGAGCAGAGCCACCGCCGTGCCCCTCCGGGCCCCGCCCGGGCCCGGATCCGGGCCGAGCGGCCACTGCCATGGCGCCGCTCGTGCAGCTCCGCCGCCAACGGCCGCGCCGCCACCCCTCCTCCCACCCGACGTGGGGATCTCACCCCGCCACGCCGGACCGCCGCCGGCCGAGGAGCACCTCCCGGCCGCACCTACCCCGCGCGGCGCCGCGCCGAGGAGGGAAAGTCGAGGGCCGCCGCCGCCGGCGCCGCCGGGCCTTGCCCGGCGACGCACGCCGACGACGGCGGAGGAGAAGGGGAGGAGGGGGGAGCTGGACGAGGGGGAGTGGCGGCGCGGCCCCGTCGCCCGCGGGGGACGACGCGGTCGCGAGAGCGTTTTTTCGCCTTTCGAGCGGCGAGTGTCGGTCAAAATCTCTTGGCTAGATACTTTATGAACTCAATCTTGTACTATGTACATATTATTAATTTATATAAATAGAAAAATAACACAGTAGGGAGTTTTTTTCCTACTGTTTTTGTGCCAAAAAAGGCGGCTTTAAAACCCATCTAGGGTTTCGTCCCTCTTGCCGGCGACGCTGCCGGTCTGCGTCGCCTCCGGTGGCCTTGGGCCTTGGAGGTGTGGCGGACCGTGGCCTCTCACCGGCGGGAAGGTTTCAGTTCTTCGTTTAGTTCGTTTTCAGTGTATTCTTCGGGATGGTGAGGCGGCGGCTACTTCCTGAAGTCAGAATAAGGTCCTCCCTGTCCTATCCTCGCTCCGGTGGTGCATTTAGCGCCAGCGGAGGGCGCGCGGAGTTGTGTGTCCGGCGGACCTCCCGTGATCCGGTTCGTCTTTCATTGGCGATGATTGCTGCTCTTGTGCGCTGGTCTTTTGGGGCCTTAGCATGACGACTTCCCGTCTATCTAGTACAACAAGTTTTACTATGACAAGCTTTGCCTGGCTTCGGTGATGGAGGGGTGAGGATGGCGACGCGCCTTTGGCTCGTGCTAGTGTTAGTCGTCGTTAGGTGGTCTAATGATCTATTTACAATTTTTATTGCTTTTAAATATCTTTGTACGAGTTGATGATCATTAATAGATCGGTGGAATTTTCGCCAAAAAAAAAAAATCGTCGTGATGTCTTTGGAAGAAAAAAGATGGACCGAAGTGTTAAGAAGACCTCTCAATCCTCCAATTTTTTTTCTGTCAATCCTCCAATGTTGACATCTCCCTTCCTCTCCCTTGTTTCCTCCGTCTCGGTGAGTTCAAGAATGGCCGTCTCTTCGCCTCAGGGTACGCACCCCCGACCTCACCGCCGCCTGTTGGGTCAATCTCATTCCCTAACCGGGTTTGTATGTTTACCTTGGTTTTATTGAATGATGAAGCTGATCCTCGGCTCCGCGTCGCGGTCGCGCCGTCAGATTCTTTCCGAGATGGGCTACCAGTTCACAGTGCTTGTACGTGATTCCCCCTTTTTTTTCTGTGAAAGGTTTACTCTATCCTTTTTCTTGCGATTTATCTCTTTTGTTTTCTTGTTTCCCCTCGGTTGGGATTTAGAGCGCGGACATTGACGAGGAGATCAGAATAGAGAAGCCAGAGGAACTGGTGGTCGCCTTGGCTCACGAGAAAGTAAATTCCTTTTTTCCTCTTACTCAAGAACTAGGTCCTGTTATCTTTGTAAAGTTGTTATAATTTTTTTGGTTGGGTTTCAGAAAAGTTCTTAAGAACGAATGCATAATTTAGGTAAGAGTGAAGTTTGCTTCGCAGCAGGGTTTTAAATTAACTATTTATGGTGATAAAACGAATTTGTAGCAGGTCGTCACTTGGAAAGGTTTGTCCATCTTTTATCAAGAACAAGGGTGGTTAGCATGTGTTACTACCTGTTTAAAGGGATTTGTGTTATTTTTTGGCACCTCATTTATATTTCTTCTTTTAACGAAGAAAAACAAGAAATGGTCAAATTGTGCCAGTTGAAGTTCTGGTTATGCTTCGGTTAGTAGTGTTCACAATGCTATATCCATGCTGTAGGCAAATGCAATATTGACGAAGATGGTGAAAAATGGGATGATGCAAGATATTGTTGAATCTCAAGAGACTACCTTGTTGATCACTGCTGACAAAGTATGTAGCTGAAATTCCTTTTCACAAGCCCTTTCAAAAGTACTCTTTAGTCACAACTGTGATGTTAGTTTCATGTGGATATAGCAGAATGGTAGTCACTTTTACAATAAATTTCTAGAATCTGCAGGGAGTGAACCTGGAAAGAGCCATTATTGCCTGATTGTACTTGTTATTAGTGATGTATAGACCCTTTTACTGTATATTTCTAGTGTATGAGGGGTTCCCTGCATATTGCATCATGTACATGTACTGGCCTTTGGCCCTACAGTGAATACTAGTTGCTCATTCACAACATGGTATCAGAGCTCTAGGTTTAGCTCTTTGCACGCTGCAACTCCGTGCTCGATCCGCGCTGCCGCCGATGATCTTTTCGGCCCGCGCTGCTCCACCTTCTTCTTCCTCTCCCGTTCTAGTTGGGATCGATTTTCGTCGGATTTGAGCTCCAAATTGAGCTCCTCCTCCAACATCTCCGGCCGGCCACGCTCAGGCCGCCACCTTCTTCGGCTGGCCTCACCCCTGCCAGCCCCGATCCGGCCGCTGCTGCCCCGATCCGGCCGCTGCAGGCCCCGATCTGGCCGCAGCTGCCCCGTCTCCGGCAGACTGGCTGCTTCCCCGATCCGGCCGCTGCAGGCCTTGATCCGGCCGGTGCAGGCCCCGATCCGGCTGTTGCAGGCCCCGATCCGGCCGCTGCTGCCCCGGCCCCGATCATGGCGTCCTCCGCGTCTGGCTATGTCAGTATTCCTCGGTGTCCAACTATGGGGAGTTTGCTGACTTTATGCGCATTCATATGCGTGGTCTTCGGCTGTGGGGTGTTCTTACTGGCGAGGTCTCTTGTCCGCCACACCCCACTGCTCCTGTGTCTCCTACCCCGCCATCCGTGCCACAGGCCCTTGCTGAGGATGCTACTCAGGCTGATCGGGACGCAGCCAAGTCTGCCAAGACTGCTGCTGATGAGGCATATGAGGAGCAGGTACTTGCCTATTCAGAGGCTCTTGGCTCCTATCGCGATAGTCTTGCTACTTTTACTCAGTGGTGTGATGAGGATGCTAGAGCTGCTGCTGTTCAGCCACAGTTTGCTTCTGAGTTTATGAGCTTGCTACTGTTGCTGAGATGTGGTCCTCACCTTCGTCAGCGCTATCAGCCTTCTGGGGATTCTCTGTACTTGTCTGTGTTGCGCCAGGAGCATGATCTTCAGCAGGGTGACTTTACTGTTGATGAGTTCTACACCCGCAGTGCGGCCATCCGGCGCCGGCTTGACTCCCTTCGCAGTTGTTGTCCGTGGTACTTGCCGGTGTTGCCGGACGATGACGTTCGGATATGGACTTCTAGAGGATCCATGAGTTCTGTCTCGACTTCGTCCGCAGTTTGAGCCCCGTCGTGCTCAGTTGTTTGCTCGGGGCCGTGTTCCTATCTCAGAGGTATTGACTGAGCTTCGTGCTGAGGAGACTCGTCTGCGTGGTGCTGGACTACTTGGGACACCTTCTGTTCTTGCTGCTCGAGTTCCCACTGCACCTGCACCGCCGCTTCTACCCACACCAGCGCCTGCTACTTCTGGAGGTGACCGCCCTTTTCGCGGTGGGGGTCGCCCTCGTCCTCCTCGGTTCTGCACACACTGTCGGAGGTCTGGTCACCTTGAGTCTGACTGCTATCAGAAGCAGCGCGATGTGCCTCCTCGTGCTCCACCTTCCGAGCCTGTCACCACCGGTTTCACTGAGCACGATATAGCGAGACTTCAGCGTCTCCTTGCCTCTTCCGGCTCTGCTTCGACGGGTATTGCTGCCTCCGCGGCTGTTTCCTCTACACAGTCAGGTACATCTTCGTGGGTTCTGGATTCTGGAGCTTCTTTCCACATGTCTCCTGATTCTTCCTCTCTTTCTTCTCTTCGCCCTCTTCCTCTTCCTGTTCGTGTTCTTACTGCTGATGGTACTTCTCTTCCTGTTGCTGGTCGTGTCACTCTTTCTGCTCCCTCCTTTTCCGTTCCTGATGTTTCTCATGTTCCCCGTCTTACCATGAACTTGTTTTCCGCTGCTCAACTTACTGATTCTGGTTGTCGGGTCATTCTTGATGTCGATTCTTGTTCTGTCCAGGACACTCACACTCGGGCACTGGTTGGGGCTGTCCCTCGGTGCCGTGACTCCCAGGGACTTTGGGAGCTTGCCTGGCTTCATGTTCATTCTTCCACCACTTCACCGACTGCACCAAGTGTGCTTGCTGCTTCCACTACCGCCTCCTTCCAGCAGTGGCATCATCGTCTTGGTCATCTTTGTGGTTCTCGCTTGTCATCTTTACTTCGTCGAGGTCTTCTGGGGCCTGTCTCAGGAGATGTCTCGCTTCAGGGTTGTCAGGGATGTAGGCTTGGTAAACAGAATTAGTTAACTTATCCCACTAGTGAGTCTGTATCTCAGCGTCCCTTTGATTTGGTCCATTCTGATGTATGGGGTCCGGCTCCCTTTACTTAAAAGGGGGGCCAACGCTACTATGTTATTTTTATCGATGCTTTCTCTCGCCACACTTGGATCTATTTTATGACTTCTCGTAGCGAGGTTCTCTCGATATATAAGAGTTTTGCTGCCATGGTCCATACTCAGTTTTCCACGCCTATACGTGTCTTTTGAGCTGATTCTACTGGTGAGTATATCTCCCAGCTGTTGCGTGGTTTTCTTGCTGAGCAGGGCACTCTTGCTAAGTTCTCCTGCCCTGGCGCCCATGCCCAAATTGGCGTGGCTGAGCGCAAGCATCGCCACCTGCTTGAGACGGCTCGTGCGATGATGATCGCTGCCTCTCTTCCTCCTCACTTCTGGGCTGAGGCCATGTCTATTTCCACCTATCTCATCAACCTTCAGCCCTCCACAGCCTTGCAGGGTGGTATTCCTCTTGAGCGTCTCACTGGGCACACTCCTGATTACTCGACCCTTCGTCTTTTTGGTTGCGTTTGCTATGTTCTTCTTACTCCACGCGAACGCACCAAGCTGACTGCTCAATCTGTTGAGTGTGTCTTTCTTGGCTACAGCCCTGAGCACAAGGGATATAAGTGTTGGGATCCTATTGCTCGTCGGATGCGCATATCTCGGGATGTCACTTTTGATGAGTCCCATCCTTTCTACCCACGTCCCTCCTCTTCCTTCTCGGTAGATGATATCTCTTTTCTCATGTTCCCTGACTCACCTCCTCCTGTGCCTCCGGTCCCCCGATTCTCTCACCACCACCACCTTCTCCTCCTTCGCCCATCAGACCACCCTCTCCTCCCTCACCATCTTCCCCACCCTCCACACCTTCCTCTCCCATGTCACCTTCCTCGCCTACGGTGGTTCCTCCTTACCCTTTTCACTACTCCCGTCGTCCACGTGATGATGATGACGCTCCTCCTGACATGCCCTCCACCTCGGGTGTGATGCCCTCTCCATCTGAGCCGCCTCATCATCTTCGTGCTCGTCCTCGTCCTCCCCCTGATCGCTATTCTCCCACTCACTACGGTCTTTCTGCTGTCCCTGAGCCGACCTCTTATCGGGACGCTCTTGCTCATCCCGAATGGCAGCTAGCGATGGCTGAGGAGATTTCTGCTCTCGAGCGTACTGGCACCTGGGATGTGGTCTCTCCTCCTTCCTCTGTTCGTCCCATCACCTGCAAGTGGGTCTACAAGATTAAGACTCGCTCCGATGGTTCTCTTGAGCGCTACAAGGCTCGTCTTGTCGCTCGCGGTTTTCAGCAGGAGCATGGCCGTGACTATGATGAGACCTTTGCTCGAGTGGCTCACATGACCACCTGTTCGTACTCTTCTTCGCTGTTGCTTACGTTCGTCACCGGTCCGTCTCTCGGCTTGATGTGCGGAATGCTTTTCTTAACGGTGAGTTAAGTGAGGAGGTATACATGCAGCCACCTCCTGGCTACTCTGTTCCCGATGGCATGGTCTGTCGTCTCCGGCGCTCTCTCTATGGCCTTAAGCAAGCCCCTCGCGCCTGGTTTCAACGTGTGGTCACCGCTGCTGGTTTCGTCCCTAGCGCACATGACCCTGCGCTCTTTGTCCACACATCCTCTCGTGGTCGGACTCTCCTTCTCCTTTATGTTGATGACATGATCATCACAGGCGACGACCCTGAGTACATTGCCTTTGTTAAGGCCCGTCTTCGCGATCAGTTTCTCATGACTGATCTTGGTCCTCTCCGCTACTTTCTTGGGCTTGAGGTTTCCTCTACCTCCGATGGCTTCTATATCTCCCAGGAGAAGTATATTCAGGACCTTCTCACTCGTGCTTCTCTTTGTGATGAGCGCGTTGTCGAGACTCCTATGGAGCTCAATGTCCGCCTCCGTTCCACTGACGGTGATCCTCTTCCGGACCCGACTCGCTATCGTCACTTGGTTGGGAGTCTTGTCTACCTTGCTGTCACACGTCCTGACATCTCCTACCCCGTCCACATTCTGAGTCAGTTCATGGCTGCTCCCATTTGTGTCCACTATAGTCATCTTCTTCGTGTCCTTCGCTATCTTCGCGGCACTATCTCCCGTCGGCTTTTCTTTCCTCGCTCCAGCTCCTTACAGCTCCAGACCTACTCAGATGCTACCTGGGCTAGCGATCCGAGAGGATCGCAAGTCTCTTCTCGCCTCTTGTGTCTTTCTTGGTGGCTCTCTCATTGCTTGGAAGACCAAGAAGCAGGTTGCAGTCTCGTTCGAGTGTTGAGGCTGAGTTGCGAGCGATGGCACTCTTGACGGCTGAGGTGACTTGGTTACGCTGGTTACTTGCGGACTTTGGTGTTTCTGCTGACGCTCTGACTCCGCTCTTATCGGACAGTACTGGTTCCATCAGCATTGCGCGTGATCCGGTGAAGCACGAGCTCACAAAACACATCGGTGTTGATGCCTTCTATATGCGTAAGGCTGTGCAGGATCAGGTTATGGCTCTTCATTATGTGCCTTCCGAGCTACAGCTTGCTGACTTCTTCACGAAGGCCCAGACTAGAGCACAACATGAGTTCTTCCTCTCCAAACTCAGTGTTCCTGATTCACCATAAGTTTAGGGAGGGGGGGGGGGGTGTGTTAGTGATGTATAGACCCTTTTACTGTATATTCCTAGTGTATGAGGGGTTCCCTGCATATTGCATCATGTACATGTACTGGCCTTTGGCCCAAGAGTGAATACTAGTTGCTCATTCACAACAGTACTTACATGCCTAAGCTACCACTGCATTTCAAGATTTAGTGCTACTGCCACGGCAGTTTTTGCTCTGGTGTTTCTTTTTCTTTTTGAAAAGGAGTTTAACCCCCGGCCTGTGCACCGATTGATGCACACAATCATTCTTGTGGTGTTTCAAGATATATGGTCCAGTTGCTCTTGATATTGTGTTGTTGGCGTTGCGGTGGCACAACTCTCCTGGAGGGTTGGCATGTTCATCTTCGTTGGAGCGTCCCATGTCTGCTCCTCCCATAGCAGTTCTGGCGTCTTCTATTAGGCTTTCTGAGTTCGGCCCTTTGTTCTCGGGTCTTGAGTGGGCTTGGCCATGCGTTGGGGTTGTATGGTTTTTGCCCGGTTTTCCGCTAATTATCTCGGCATTTTCTTCTAATTAATAGATAATGCAAAGCTTTTCCCTTCGTTTTTAAAAAAGATATATGGCCCAGAGACTTTAGTGATCCCCATTTGGTTTAGGAGTTGGACACATATGGTGCTAGAAGGACAATAACTACTATATTAACCGGGAACCAACATCTTTTTTGTCATAATTTTGAGACCTGCTGGGAATTTACGTGGGGCTGACACGTATGTTGTTTGGATTATTTTGTTTTTGCTGGGTTCTGCTTGTGTGCAGCTTCGGTGCTCTCTACCAATTTTACAGGTTGTTTGTGGATTGGACGGCTGCTGGCGCGTGTGCGTTCGGGCAGTGTTGGCACGCGTGAGATTTGGTCTTGCGTTTTGATGGTCCCTTATTATGTGGCTTTTGCGTTTTGCTGGTAGGCCAGCATCACTTTCAGTTTCAGGTTTTGTCTGCCACCGCTTTGACTCTCTCTTCTTGCCACTGTTTGTTCTAGAAAAGTCATGTCGACTGCTGCGCCCTGCTTCATCTTCCCCTATGATTCTCCCCGTATCAATCAGCCTCGCCTCGCCTTGCTCTGCCTCCACCCCTATCCCTTGGCATGAATTCTTCCCCAGATGAGCCTAGGGGTTGTCGCCTTTTGATCAAGGAGAGAGAAGAGGAAATACGAGGTCGGGTCGTCGCCGGCGGCACCAAGCTGACCATATAGCCAGCATGTTCATCCCCCACACCAAGATTTTGGGAATCAGATCTGTAACATGCCGGTCAAATAGACCGTCACCGCCCCGAGCCGTAGACCTCCATCTTCCCCGACCAGCTCCCATCCATGCCCTCCAGCACCATCGGGTTTCCTCTGTGCCCCCAACAACACAGGCGAGCCCCTTGTCCTCTCTCTGCATGTGTACCCCTATCTATGCCGCCTGTGCTCTATGTAGGAGCAGGTGGAGCGGCCGCGGCCGGCGCACGCCCATGAGGAGCCCGTGCCTGGATTCGTGGGGTGTCTGTTACCTGAGGTCGTCGGTAGACACTGACTGAACCGCCGCCTCTGTCCTACCATACGCTCTCTGCCCTCCACGGATCTCTCTGATTTTGTGCAGCACATTGCAGGTGTTGAAGGAGGAACAGGGCCGGCAACCAGAACAGGAGCAGTACCGGAACAACAAGGTATAGACCTTAGTTTTCTTGATTCAAGCCTTTCTTTCTGTTCTCTGAGGGTCATTTTTCCTTAGATGTCTCTGAACGAGAGGAACAATACATCTCTAAGTTACCAGTTCTTGATCCCCAAATCTCTTTTGCAAGTTGGGCAGCCACCAAAAGCGACCTGGGAGTTGGAACAGTGGTTGTTTAAAGCAAACACGTAAGCCTCACAAGGTTTTGGTAAATACTGTCATGTGAATCTACATAAGTTCATTTTTTAAGGCGCTGATGGAAAATAATATCTGCTTGCAAAAAATAAACATACTCTTAAAAAGAATAACTAATATCAAAACTGCAATCGGATTACCATCCATCCTTAACTGGTGAATACAGTTAAGCTGATATCCATGATCAATGTACTTAACTTTTTCTCAGAGTGTAATTAGTATCAGTATTCTGACAGTGAGTATTTCCACATGGTGATACTTGTTTGCTACATGAGATCCATAACGGTAAACATAGTTTACATTGATCGAAAATTTTAGACTGTTGGATGCAGTATTTTACTACATCCAATTGCAGTATGAAAATACAATATCTTGATTCTTAACAGTAAAGCAACAAGGGAAATATCAAGCAGTGAATAATGCATGTGTATACTGTCAGACTAGCATTAAACTATCTGTGTGAAAGTGCGTCAAAGAATATGCTTCTACTAATGTCAAAGGACACATGTACCTTTATAGAACGAAGCTGTGCGTGCCATTTCTTCCTTACCTCCTGAATGTTATTAGCTACACCTTGATAGAATAAAGTGCATGCCATTTTCTTTACCTCCTGAATTTTCGTAGTTTGACCTTTTGCTAGAACCAAATAAAACAAAGCTATGTATTCCTGACAAAAAACACCCAGCTATGAATTACCTCCTGAACTTTCTTAGTTAGTTGTTGCAAGTAACATGTTGTGTATGCCATTTGTTCTTTATTTCCCTTGAATTTTCTTACTTAGAAACCACTGAGCTCTAAATAATTTGCATAGAACAAATAATTTATATGTATATATATCTTTATGTGTTTCTGTTAACGCCCTCCCACATGTGCAGATCCCACTGAATGTAGAGATTATCTAGCCAAAGGATGGTAACCTGAGTACAAGTATGTCTGCAGAAGAAAGATACCTTTCCACAAGTTATGGAGATCTTAACAAGAAAATAGGTGAGGTGCCCTATACACAATACAGTTCGAAGCTCAGGGCTCAAATTTGTATCTCCAAATTAACTAGGACGAAGGGAAGTCTTATGCTCATTATTCCCTATGTTTGTATGGCGTTGCAGGATAGCCGATTGATGAATTTTTCTTAGGTTTCCATTCCAAAAAATCGCTATTCCCTCCTGCTAAGATATGTGAACAAGTACTTGGTGAGAAGACGGTACAAACGAGTAAGATGCTTCTGTTAACTTTGATTTGTTACTCTTCAGTTTTTCTTCTTTCGCAAACTACGCTTGATAAATATTCATTGACTTATGTATTTACCTATTCAATCTATATATTTTCAGGTAACTTTTTGCCTTCATATTTTTCTTAGGAGGACGTATATCGTTCACTTTATAGTTATGGAATTGAGTCAACTTACTATTCTTTTTATTGATACTAAACAACTATTATGTTGGGGTTAAGTTCTTTCATCAATATCTTACTATTTTTTCTTCGGCGCACACGTTGAGATGCATGATTAAAAAAAGATAATTGTTGTCTATACATATGTGCTCATCTAAAAAAATCCTTGGTCTAAAACATCAGAAAGCAGAAGTACAAATGTAAGAATATGTTCATGCCCGTGGTCTTCATGAAAGATACTGTGCTTCTACTCTACTCAGATAACTTATTTAACTTATAAAATTTCTCCACCCAAGATGAAGATGATAGTGAAAGCATATTGAGTCATATCTATTTTATCTTCATGGTTTGCAGGTTTTAATTTTCCAGTGTAGCTATAATTGAATAGTAATTCAGATGATGCGTACCAAAGCTCTTTATAACCATATAACCCTTCTGGCCTTTTTTTTTTGGTAGACTTAGTGAAACTACATGCTCGGTACTAGGAGCTTGCCTGCTTTATCACTATGCATAATTATTAATTGCTAATTAGCCTCCGCGAAGTCTTTAAAAACCCATAGGATGACATGCCTGCTTTCATATTTGATGCATCATGTTTATTCTGTTTAGGTGAGAGCATTTCATATTTCTGGCATTAGCTTTACAGTAAGCAGAAGAAAGTACCAGGCCTTGTGCATTAGTCCCTTCAGCAATTATCATGCTTTCAAATGAGTGGATGCAAGGCACACAGGTGGCCGGCTGCTGCTGCTGCTCTCTCTCTCTCTCTCTCTCTCTCTCTCTCTCTCTCTCTCTCTCTCACCTTGTGTTGCTCTTCGTAGGATGACGTCATCGCTGAGATGTGCATGCAGGGAGGGATAGTCGTGGACAGGGTGGGTCGACCACAAGATCTCCGAGGGCTTGGCCTGGACAACCTGGGAGGGTTGGCGATGTCCACAAGGAGGAGTCCGCGAGCAAGGATGGTCACACCGTCAAGTCTGCTCCGGAGACCGCCTAGCTTGCCACCTCCGGTAATTTGGCGCTCATGCCACGGTGTCTCTTTTTTGTTCGTCATGTGGTCGAGCGCTCACGGAGTTCGAATGGTGATGCTCACCCATTTAATTTGATTTGTGTGTGCAGGGACGACAAGCGGAAAGGGAGGGGACACAAAGGAGGTAGCGGAGAAGTTCGGGCAGACCAGGACACGGCAAGGGAGGCACTGAGAGGGTCATCCGGCGAGCCTGTTGTGCTCCTTGGCCCACTCCAATTTGCTCACCCTTCTCTTCTTGTTCTCTTTGGTATGGCTCTGCTGATAGGATCTTTTTTCCCTCATAGATTGATGATTGACGTATTTGCTTTTCTCTCCTCTTTTGTATGTTCAAATTAGATATATTTATCTTGCTTTCATACCGTCAAGGGTGGCTTCACCATAAAGCTCCGTTCTCCTGGAATTTATATCCTCAAAATATTGAACTCATGGTTTATTGGTTTTTAGAGCTTCTTATTTAAAGCATTTGAGTTGCTTAATTAGTCCTGTAATGCCAGATATTATGTTTATGGCTTATAGGTCGGCAGATATGCTTATTAAACATTGATTTTCCTGAGTCCTGAGTTCTCATGTTAACGAGAGGTGCATTTTGAATAATTTCCAGTAAATAAATGTGTGGGAGCACGGAAGTAAACTTTGTTTCTGGGTCTGCTTGCAAATTTCATATTGTTCTCTGAATCTTTTAGGTAATCATGGCATACTTTCTCTGAAGGAATTTTTTGGATTAACCGTTTACTTGGGTGCATTTAATACAGGAGGACTTTATAGTGTTTTTCACAATTATTCTTGCCAACATATAATCCTATGGCTTTCATGTATGGTCACGTTTTATGTGGGTGAGATTTGTATATGCATATATAGGATTATTATGAACATCATGATGCATGTTTCAAACTGGAGGTTTCATGCCAATTCTTCTTGTGCATTTAGGTGAGGGCTTAATCTTACATAAGGGATCGATTGTATTTATGCGTTTTTTATGTAATCATTGGTTCAACTGGGTTTGGTAAAATTATGCTTGATAATTACTCTTTTGATTAAAGCATTTTCTTACAGTCCACTATGAGCTAATTTATTCTTGTGTGTTCGTGATAGTTTTTGTTGTCGCGCCTATTTTTATGTAACCAGGCTTGAAAAGGATTTGTTGGAGGCAAGTCGATGTATTTGGGTACTGTTTGGTACACTTTGACATACATGTTGGCTTCTTGCTTTCGCTTAACTGTTCTGCATTGTTCTCAAATTAATTCCCTTAAGTGTTGGATTTTGTAAATGCTGCCACTATCATTGGGGATAGTTTGCTGATGATAATCAACCGGTAATTTACTATTATGTACATTATGCTAATTTATCTCAATGGTTCGTGGTATGTATCTTGACTCACTACTGTCAATTTGCATCCATGGCGTGGAGGAGTTGTTGAATGCCCTTCCAAGACACTTTAATCCGAGCCGAAGGTTTCTCTTGAAAGGTATTACTTCTTCTCCTTGCTCCTACCATAGTCATCACTCATCGTTATTGAGCTTATCAGATTTGCATGGACTTTATATGTCCAACAAGATACGCATGTATATTTTTATATGAACAACTAGATACACATGTTTATTTTGCTTTCCATTTTTAATAAAATAGTATCGAAGATATTTGTTGATTCTTTGTTCCGATTCTTATTCTTACTTGGAGTTGTTTTGACTGGAGCTACTTTGTTCTTGCCATATGTCAATAAAGAAAATCTGTTATGATTGGAGCTATTTTGTTCTTGGTACAGTTTCCTGATCTATATATAGAAAAATCTACATAGTAATGGCAATTCATGGTTTAGATTGATTGGTGTGATGGTCTATTCTTATCATTTGGGTATACTATAAATACATTATTCGAACTTTTTTGGGGGAAAAGAGATTGTATTAATTCATATGAGAATGTTCATACAGTCACAAAGAACTACATGGCCTATTGCGACTGGTTCCTCATGCATCCACAGGCCAACGGTTACATTTGTTCTTAACTAATCTGGAGCCCGGCCGTTAGCCACACTATTGCAATCTCTCTCCACTCTCTGGAAACTATAAAATCGCAAAGCTTTTCTACCCTATGTAATAAAGTTGTAGATAGTGCAGTGTCTACAGAACGGCTTTGCACTTAAAGAGTTCGCAGTTTGGCACTTCCAATAATTACTGGTTTCTGTACCCAGGTAACAGCAAGTTTGACGTCATCAAGGCGGGCTTGGGCTTATTCTTCAGCATCAACACACCATCGCACCGTTCAACAAGATGTCGAGGAGAGAATTGGACGCTGCCGCTATGATCAGGAGCCGCCAGGGCATTGTTCGCCTCCCATGTCGACTCAATAAACGGGGCATCAACATTGATTTTTGTGTAGTTAGTAATTGGACGAAGCCAAAGCCAACCGTTAGCAGAATAAGAAATAGAGGTTGAGTTTATAGGAGCCTGATGTAAAATACGAGCGCCGAACAGAGCCTGACTTTTCTCTATTCAATGAAAACAGAGTTGACACTTATGAATATATTCACACGCTACGCTACACATGGGAACAGGACCACTCTAGCTTGCAACATAAATACTTTTTATTCATGCTCATGTCTACAAGAAAGGTGCGGCGTGCCGCCGCGCCAGTCTCTGCTAGTATCACCAATAATCCAACATGTCTGTTGTATTTCGGCATTGGATATTAAATGTTCTGGGAGTGATCAGATAATAATCCATGCCAAGAGGCACAAAATTGGGCGTTTGCATATATTTCCCACAGATAATCCAGATATTACACAGACAAGAATAGCAGTTAGGTTCATATGTGATTTCATTATGTTTGGGTCTTTGGTTATGGAATTTAGATAATTATAATCCAGGTGTTAGAGTACGTAATGGGCTTGGGCTGGCGCTATAGCCCATTAGTCTTAGGGTTAATTAGGGATAAGGATCGCTTTCTTAGGGGTCAAGTAAACCTCTCTATATAAGGAGAGGAGACGTATCAATCTAATCAAGCAAGAATTAAGAAGGAAATCCCTTCCCTTTTGCCCGGCCGTGGGCAAAAGGCCCCCGTCCGGCCTTCTCGCGCCCTCGCAGCCCTCTCTCTCCCTCCCAAACCCTAGCAACCACATAACACTAGGACACATCTAGGTCTTTTGTTTAGTATCCAATTTTTTTCTTGCTAATGACTAATTACTTTGGTTAAAATTGGAGAGACAAACTAGTTTTTGTAGACACGTTATGGCATCCGTGATTAAAATGGTAGCATTCATAGTTGAATATTAATTTATTTTCTCAAAACAGTGGAAGAATATATATACCCTTTGTGTTGCATGCCGCTGCACCTACCGTGTGTATGCATACATGTCAGTGCTTATTTACCCCCTTCCGCCTTGTTTTAATTTTTTTTTTTTTTTGATGTAGGTTGTGATCCATGATGGAGTTATTCGCAAAAAACCTACCACTTCAGAAGGGGCACGTAAATTCATCCAAGGTTTGTCTTCAAGTATTGTGTGTGATCTCAAATTACTTAGATGGCATGTTATACTTGTCCGTTTAACCATGTACTGCTTACAGGTTACTCCCAAAGCCATGCTTCAACAATTGGATCTGTTCTTGTTACAAATATGAAAAGTTGTGTTAGAATGGAAGGATGGGATAAATCTGAAGTAATAGCCAGATTCCCCTGATGTTTTCTTTTTCAAATGTTATTCCTCTGATGTTTCATGCATGAATGAGTACCTAAACCATGAATTCTGGATTTTTAATTCACATCAGTTTTTCAGTAACATGATTTGGTGTAATTCTAGCTTACTGTTAAAATATGGTCCCGCTTTCAGTCCCCTTAAATTGATGAAATGACAGTGACGGAGTGACCTAACATGCAGTGCTAACATGACCAGCTGACCACAACCTGTATGAGGATAGCTTTAAACTTTCAAAAATTGATGGGCCAATTCTCCTAATGATCAGGTGCTCTTGTGCTCTTCTATAAAGTTGAAATCCATCTTGAAGCTTCGAGACTAATTTGATATTTAGCATTTAGATTTACTGTATCATGGCTGAGCACAGAAGTAGTATATTACCTTTGTAGATTCCAATCAGAAATTAGGTGCTTTCTCAGATAACCCTGTTTACCACTGGCACACAACATCTAATGGATCCTAATGAATATGCAGAATCCAGTTATAAATATAATCCCATGTTCTCATCATCTTGAGTCCTCACACTTTCCACTATAATTGTTCCTGAGCAGGTTTACTTCCACAAGATACCCGATGAAGTAATTGATAGCCTGGTAAGTCAACAAAACACACCCACCAGTTCAAATTTGGCATGTTGTGCAGTGCTCCTTCCCGGTTTCTCAAGAAACGAAGTGTACGTTATGGAACATGCTGCACTCTTCCAATCATCTGATTTCTCAATGAAACTTTGCACTCGTGTATGTCTCAGATTGAGGAGGGCAGTGTCTTCTACGTAGCTGGTGGCCTTCTAGTGGAGCATCCGCTGACTTCGCCCCTCGTGGAATCCATTGTGAGTCGCATCCTTTACATGATCTGGCTCTAGGTTGGACCATATATTTCTATGTCTGCGAAAGTTGTCAACTGCATCTCAACATTGCAACCTGTGTAGGTCGGTACAATGGATAGTGTAATGGGGCTTCCTAAAGAACTCACGGAGAAGCTCATCAAGGCTTCACTTCAGGAGTCCTAGCTGCAAATTTCCGGACTAAGCTGGATGGTGCCTGGTGACCCGAAAATAAATCTCATATCAGGACGGAGGGGGTGTAGCTAGCAGCATCTTTGGAGTCTTGTTCTGCTACCAAACTCCCAGTTAGTGCTTGTTCAGTTAATCACCACATCAAGTGGTTTGGAGATTATTGGAGTGTGTTGAGGGAACTTTTGACTTACAAGGAATTTATGGTGCTCACCATTCTGTTCTGTGACCATGGTCTGTCATGCATAATGTGACTCACCATTCTGTTGTTTTGAACTGCCACCCCATCATACTGTTCATATTGAAATTTCTTAATGAACAAATGGTAGCATGATGTTATTCACTTTCCCTACCGCTACTTAGACTGCTCATAGTGGGGAGTAACATAAGGTGGTGTCATGCATAAGTTACTAGTACATGTTACTACCTTCATAGTGGAAACTAACTTAGAGGTGGTATCATGCAAAGTCTTATTTATTAGTTTGTAGACTCATTTTATCTTGGGGTGTGTGATATTATGGTAACATATCTAGTTACCACCTCCCTCTTTTTTTCATTTATTGCTATGCCATGTCATCAAATACCTTAAAATGTGTGATGTTACTACCTAAATTATTCCCACTATAAACAGTCTTACAACAGCGCTTACATAGAGAAAGATATCATAAATACTCCCTGGCAGCAAGTACATTATGAAGTGGATCTTTCTTTCTCTCACAACTCACATACTAACTCTGAACTTAAAGCCTAGCTAATGGCCTAACCATGCATTCTGATCTAGGTAATCTAGTCTCTTCACAAAGCATTTTTTTTCGTGTAATCATCATGCCCCTCATTAACCGTGATGAAATCTTAGTTTGATGTTCAGTAACTTCCTCTTGCATACTTGAGAACCACGAAAAGCTGCCCTGTCTAACATAGAACAGAATAGAATATATGCTTCTTGTCCTACTGCACTTGTCTCACTAATGGAACCAACTTGCAACACAAGCGTGAAAAGAAAGTCCAAATGACTTCTAACACTTAAAAGTGAGTCATTCATCTGGACAATGCTATAAAGATCATATTTTTTTTGATCCCGATGCATGTAAAAATACAAAAAAAACATCAAAATATACTTAATGTATAAATCTAGAAGCAGAGAAGAGCAGGAAACCACGCCTCGTTCTCCGAATTACTGTGAAAAAACTTCAAATCAAGTTTTGATGGGTATCACTAGGATAAACAGCCCTCCCGCACGACCCCCAACCCTAGCCCCCACCGCACCCCCTTCTCCCGCCGCCGCTGCCGGTGGCACCGTCGGGCAAAGCCCCGGTGGCGTGGCGGGGGGGGGGGGGGGGTCCCTCTGCTGCTGAAAGAACATCTCTCACATTATGTTTTGTGTGTTTGATGTCAATATATGTGATACACTAATGTTTGTTTAAGTGGTACAGGGATTACATAGATATTTATTCATGTGTGTTGGATATGGTCGTCTGTCAAAAGAAATCAGAAAAAGTTGGCCAGGCCGGATAATCCGGGCCGGATATTGTTGAAATATCCGGCCCCCTGATTTTGGCTAAGTCTTCGAGGAAAAGCAGCATAGATATAGGGGCCGGATTTTTGCCCGGATATTGTCCCGGTATTGTACCAGGGCCGGAATATCCGGGCCGGATATTTTGGAAATATCCGGCCCCCTCGAATTTGGCTAAGGACTGGAAGAAAAACAAGTCTGGCATAGGGCCGGACTTTTGGCCGGATAAAGTCACAGTTTTGTTCCGAAGGCCAGATTATCCGGGGGGGGGGGGGCGGATTATCCGGCCCTTACTTAGGCCGGAATATCCGGCCCCCCGGATGCTGCAACGGCTCATTTTTGTGAGAGGGTATAAATACCCCCCTTCTTCTACCTTGGTTGCTTGCTCAATCATTACACAAGAAATCTGCCAAGCCACCTCCATTAGAGCCACCTCAAGAAACTCAAGATTTGCAAGATCTCCTTCCTCCCCCAACCAAAGCTCTTGATCTTTGGAGATTCGAAGGAGAAGACACCGATCTACATCCTCACCGAAGCGTTCTTCATTTCCCCCTCTCTTGTTTGAGGGATCTCATGCTAGTGTTCCTATTTGGTTCCCTAGTTGATTTGTGTTGATGTATTGTTGTTGATTGTTGTGTTGTAACAGATTTGGGAGCCTCCAATTTGGTTGTGGATATGTGCCCCAAGAACCTTGTAAAGGCCCGGTTTCCGCCTCGAGGAAATCCCTTAGTGGAAGTGGGCTAGGCCTTCGTGGCGTTGCTCACCGGAGATCCGAGTGAAGCCTTCGTGGCTGTTGGTTTGGCTTTCGTAGCAACCACACTCCTCCAAACGTAGACGTACCTTCTTGCAAAGGAAGGGAACTACGGGAATCATCTCCGTGTCATCGCGTGCTCCATTCTCGGTTACCTCTATCATATTCTATCTCTATATTGCTTAGCTATATCTTGCTTAGTTGTTAGCCTTGTCATATAGGTAAATTCACTTAGTTGCATATCTAGAGAATTTACCTTTTGTGTCAAGCCTAAATTGAAAAAGAACTAAAAATTGGTTAGCACCTATTCACCCCCCCCCCTCTAGGTGCGGCATACGATCCTTTCAATTGGTATCAGAGCCTCGGCTCTTATTTCGAGCTTAACCGCCTAAGAGTATGCTGGAGGATGGACCATTGGAAGGGGAGACTAGGCCGGTCACCATGGATGATATCAATTCGTTGAAGTCATACATGGATGCTCAAACGGAAAGCATGAGAAAAATGATTTCCGAGCTTTTGACCCCTCCCCGTCCCGTGGCTCCCACCATAGAGGTTAATATCACGGATGCGGTTGTAGAGGGTGATACTTCGGTATTACCCTCCGCTACCGCACCCATGAATGGTGATAACTTAAACACTATCAAACCCCCCATTGCATCTCCCAAGGGAACTAGTGGGAGTGAGAGCTACAATCGAGTAGCTCCACCTTTCCAATCACCCGATATACCGGTTCCCCATCCTCATATAAACATCCGGGGCGACCCACCTAAGTTTTCCGTTAATGATTACGATACTTGGCAATTTGAGTTTAGCTCTCATGTTCGCAGTGCCTCCAATGAACTTTGGAGAATAATCGAGGAAGGCTTCAATCCTTACAACCCCAAGAAGTTGACTAGAAGAGAAGCGGTTGATAGTCAACTCAACAACACCGCCTTGCACATGATTCAAACCGCCGTGGGGACAAAGGAGTTGTCTCGTGTTCGGCATTTCACCACCGCCAAGGATGCTTGGGATGCTTTGGCCGCGGGTTGCATTGGAAGCGAGAGCACAAGAAGGAACAAGTATAATGCTCTTCGGAATAAAGCCGAAGGATTCATGAGGCTTCCGGATGAAGATCATGAAGACATGTATGGAAGACTTCTCACCGTTGCCGACGCCTTCCGTGTTGGTGCCTCTCACATTAATGACTCTTGGATCAAGGAGAAGTACATTGAGTGCATGATGCCGTTCGAGCCTATTGATGTCAAGACTCTTGTCGGAAGAGAATGCTATGCCTCTCTCACCTCTCAACAAGCCGTGCACGAGATGCAAGCTCTCAAGGTGCTTGAGCAAAACTCTCGTGATTCCCGCAATCGTGCCATTGGGATGACAAAAGGGTCCAACCTTGCCTTGGTGGTCAACCCCGTGCAAGAAGTGATTCCTCAAGAATCTTATAGGGCATCTTGGAGCATGACCTATCCGGAAGACTTGGAACACCACTACCATGACCACATGGCATTCCATGCAAACACCTTTTGGATTGATCCTTCCAAGTCCAAGGAGGACAACATCAAGAGAAACAACTCAAGGGGTCCCTCAAGCTCGGGCCCAAGAACAAGATCTTGCTACAATTGCAATGACAAGCGCCATTTCATTGCCGAATGTCCCTATGAGAATAGGGAGACTAATGGTGGAAGGCTCATCCCCAAGGACAAGAGCAAAGACTCAAAGGGCAAATATTCAAAGCCCCCCAACAAGAAATTCTATAACAAGAACAAGAAGGGCAAGAGGCCCTCAAGGATTGTGCTAGTGGCTAATGAAGAATACTCTTCCGATGAGATTGCAAGTGCTAGTGATGATGAAGAGGAAAGCTCAAGAGAAGTGGCCGCCATTGTCACCACCAACATTCCCTCTTCATCTCTCTTTGATTCACCCAATGAGAACCCTCAACGCAAGAATGCACATTGCTTCATGGCAAGGTCCACCTTGGACACATCTATTGTGCTATCAACTCAAGAAGAGTATACCTCCGGAGATGAAGATGTTGATGATGAAGAAGATGCAACCTCAAATGGATTGGTTGCCCTTGCCTCCCTCGCTACTAACTCTTCATCAACAAGTGAATCTCTCAATGAGGTCATTCATGTGGAGGAAGAAAGTTGCCTCATGGCTAAATCTTCCGAGGTATCATCTCCTAACCCCTCTATGCCTAACATTGCTAATGATCTAGGGGTTGATCCCGCTAGTCTAAAAGTGAAACAAGAAATGCTAGAGTTTGATGATTTCATTAGTAACCTACAAGGTAACACTAAGAAGCATGTTTCAAGTCTCATGGTTCGTATGGCTCAACTAAATGATACTCTTGAGAAAAAGTGCCAAATAGAGAGAGAAGACTCTCTAGAAATACATGCTCTTAAAAATGCTCTTGAGGAATGTCAAGAAACTATAGCATCTCTTGAAGAGAAGCTAGAAAGTCTTGAAGAACCTCAAGATAAACTTAACAAGCTCACTAAAGCTAGAGATCTTGCTAGAGCTAAGACTAAAGTGCTTATAAAGGAAAAGGCCAAATTTGGTGTTGATCATGAGAAACTTGTGAAGGATCTAGATGAACTAGACAAGGCTCACAAAGCCTTGAAGAGTGAATACTCTCTCCTCTCCGAGTCTTATGAGCAACTTCAAATTAGGCTAGCTTCATATGACATACCTAGTACCTCTACTCCTTCATGTGATCATGCAAATATTATTGAGGAAAATGCTAGGTTGAAGGATGAACTTGCTAAGGCCTCCTCTCTCCAAAGTAAACTTTCCTTGGATGATCTTTTGAGTAAGCAAAGGTCAAACAATGGGAAGGAGGGACTTGGTTATAATACCAAGGCTAAAAAGGCAAACAAGAAAAAGACCAAGCCCGCACATGAGAAAGCTAATGGTGAAACCCGAAAGGGCAACACCATTAATGATGATGGTGCGGGAATAGATAACCCTCACTATGTTCTCTTTAAAGATTATTATGGTGATGTTTATGCTAAATATGTTGGCCCATATGATGGTTATGTTGCTTGGTCTATTTGGGTTCCAAAGACCCTTGTTGCTAACAAAAGAGGACCCATTGAAAAATGGGTACCTAAATCCAAGAATTGATCTCATGTAGGACTATGCCGCCGGAGGTTCAAAATGGGTACTTGATAGTGGATGTACAAGTCATATGACCGGCGGCAAGAACCTCGTCAAGGAGTTGAGGCCCAACATAAATCATATCACCGTCTCCTTTGGCGATAATTCTACATCCGAGGTATTGGGTTTTGGCAAGGTTGTGGTTGCACACAACATTACTCTTGTGGATGTCATGCTTGTCAAAACCCTTGGTTACAATTTGCTTTCCGTTTCCGCCCTTGGCAAGATGGGTTTTGCCGTCTTTATTGATAATGATATTGTGGTCCTCTTGTGGAGCAAGACTCTGTTGCCGTGGGAGTTGGCAATTTCCGTGGTGTAGCTTTTCTTCAGTTCCCCGGCAACGGCGCCAGAAATTTGCTTGATGCGTGCAGTTGACACGTCCGTTGGGAACCCCAAGAGGAAGGTGTGATGCGCACAGCGGCAAGTTTCCCTCAGTAAGAAACCAAGGTTTAATCGAAACCAGTAGGAGTCAAGAAGCACGTTGAAGGTTGATGGCGGCGGGATGTAGTGTGGCGCAACACCAGAGATTTTGGCGCCAACGTGGAACCTGCACAACACAACCAAAGTACTTTGCCCCAACGAAACAGTAAGGTTGTCAATCTCACCGAGCTTGCTTGTAACAAAGGATTAACCGTATTGTGTGGAAGATGATTGTTTGCGAGAAAACGAGTAAAACAAGTATTGCGATGGATTGTATGCGATGTAAAGAATAGGACCGGGGTCCACAGTTCACTAGAGGTGTCTCTCCCATAAGATAAAAGCATGTTGGGTGAACAAATTACGGTCGGGCAATTGACAAATAGAGAGGGCATAACAATGCACATACATGACATGATAAATATAGTGAGATTTAATTGGGCATTACGACAAAGTACATAGACCGCTATCCGGCATGCATCTATGCCTAAAAAGTCCACCTTCGGGTTATCATCCGAACCCCTTCCGGTATTAAGTTGCAAAACAACGAGACAATTGCATTAAGTATGGTGCGTAATGTAATCAATAACTACATCCTTAGACATAGCATCAATGTTTTATCCCTAGTAGCAATAGCACATCCACAACCTTAGAACTTTCGTCATTCGTCCCAGATTCAATGGAGGCATGAACCCACTATCGAGCATAAATACTCCCTCTTGGAGTTAAGAGCAAAAACTTGGCCGAGCCTCTACTAATAACGGAGAGCATGCAAGATCATAAACAACACATAGGTAATAACTTGATAATTAACATAACATAGTATTCTCTATCCATCGGATCCCGACAAACACAACATATAGTATTACGGATAGATGATCTTGATCATGTTAGGCAGCTCACAAGATCCAACAATGAAGCACAATGAGGAGAAGACAACCATCTAGCTACTGCTATGGACCCATAGTCCGGGGGTGAACTACTCACTCATCACTCCGGAGGCGACCATGGCGGTGAAGAGTCCTCCGGGAGATGAATCCCCTCTCCGGCGAGGGTGCCGGAGGAGATCTCCAGAATCCCCAGAGATGGGATTGGCGGCGGCGGCGTCTCGGTAAGGTTTTCCGTATCGTGGCTCTCGGTGCGGGGGTTTCGCGACGAAGGCTATTTGTAGGCGGAAGGGCAGGTCGGGGGCCACACGAGGGGCCCACACTATAGGTCGGCGCGGCCAAGGCCCGGGCCGCGCCGCCCTATGGTTTGGCCACCTCGTGGCCCCACTTCGTCTCCTCTTCGGTCTTACGGAAGCTTCGTGGCAAAATAGGACCACGGGCGTTGATTTCGTCCAATTCCGAGAATATTTCTTTACTAGGATTTACTGAAACCAAAAACAGCAGAAAACGACAAGCGGCTCTTCGGCATCTTGTTAATAGGTTAGTTCCGGAAAATGCACGAATATGACATAAAGTGTGCATAAAACATGTAGATATCATCAATAATGTGGCATGGAACACAAGAAATTATCGATACGTCGGAGACGTATCAGCATCCCCAAGCTTAGTTACGCTCGTCCCGAGCGGGTAAAACGATAACAAAGATAATTTACTGGAGTGACATGCCATCATAACCTTGATCATACTATTTGTAAACATATGTAATGAATGCGGCGATCAAAACAATGGTAATGACATGAGTAAACAAGTGAATCATAAAGCAAAGACTTTTCATGAATAGTACTTCAAGACAAGCATCAATAAGTCTTGCATAAGAGTTAACTCATAAAGCAATAATTCAAAGTAAAGGCGTTGAAGCAACACAAAGGAAGATTAAGTTTCAGCGGTTGCTTTCAACTTGTAACATGTATATCTCATGGATAATTTGTAGGGATTCGTTGCATAGAAAACAAAAAAATTCCTACCGCGAGAACGCAATCCAAGCCAAGATGCAATCTAGAAGATGGGAGCAACGAGGGGATGAACGAGACTAACCCTTGAAGATTTCCAAAGCCTATAAGAGTAGGCTCTTATTGCTGCGGTAGACGATCACTTGCCGCTTGCAAAAGCGCGTAGAAGATCTTGATCACGATCGCTTCCGGCGCCACGAACAGGCAGCACCTCCGTAATCGGTCACACGTTCGGTTGTTGATGAAGACGACGTCCACCTCCCCGTTCCAGCGGGCAGCGGAAGTAGTAGCTCCTCTTGAATCCGACGGCACGACGGCGTGGTGTCGGTGGTGGTGGAGAAATCCGGCGGAGCTTCGCTTAAGCGTGCGGGATGTGGTGGAGGAGAGAGACCGCTAGGGTTTGGGGAGAGAGGGGGTTGGGCGCCGGCCCTCTAAGGGGTGCGGCCAAGGCTGAGGCTTGAAGTGGTCAGCCCCTCTCCTATGCCCCTCATTATATAGGTGGAAGCACCAAGATTTCTAGTCCAAGTCTTCGAATAAGACCCCAACACTAAAACCTCCCATATGTGGGAAACCTACTCAAGGAGGAGTCCTACCCAAGGTGGGACTCCCACCTTTCCTTGAGGTGGGTTGGCCGGCCACCCTAGGGGAGTCCACCTTGGACTCCTCCCCTTTAGGGTTGGCTGGTCATGCAAGGTGGAGTCCCTCCGGGACTCTACTTTCCATGGTGATTTCTTCCGGACTTTTCTAGAACCTTCTAGAACCTGCCATAAATGCACCGGATCATTTCCAAACTTGGAATATGACTTCCTATATATGAATCTTATTCTCCGGACCATTCCGGAACTCCTCGTGATGTCCGGGATCTCATCCGGGACTCCAAACAAATATTCAAACTCCATTCCATATTCAAGTTCTACCATTTCAACATCCAACTTTAAGTGTGTCACCCTACGGTTCGTGAACTATACGGACATGGTTGAGTACTCACTCCAGACCAATAACCAATAGCGGGATCCGGAGATCCATAATGGCTCCCACATATTCAACAATGACTTTAGTGATCGAATGAACCATTCACATACGATACCAATTCCCTTTGTCACGCGATATTTTACTTGTCCGAGGTTTGATCTTCGGTATCACTCTATACCTTGTTCAACCTCGTCTCCTGACAAGTACTTTTTACTAGTACCGTGGTATGTGGTCTCTTATGAACTTATTCATATGCTTGCAAGACATTAGACGACATCCCACCAAGAGGGCCCAGAGTATATCTATCCGTCATCGGGATGGACAAATCCCACTGTTGATCCATATGCCTCAACTCATACTTTCCGGAATGTGACGAAATAAAAATATAGTTTCAGGGGAGGAACCTGATAATGTTGTCGATGAAGAAAGGGATGCCTTGGGCATCCCCAAGCTTAGATGCTTGATTCTTCTTAGAATATGCAGGGGTGAACCACCGGGGCATCCCCAAGCTTAGAGCTTTCACTCTCCTTGATCATATTGCATCATACTCCTCTCTTGATCCTTGAAAACTTCCTCCACACCAAACTCGAAACAACTCATTAGAGGGTTAGTGGACAATAAAAATTAACATGTTCAGAGGTGACACAATCATTCTTAACACTTCTGGACATTGCATAAAGCTACTGGACATTAATGGATCAAAGAAATTCATCCAACATAGCAAAAGAGGCAATGCGAAATAAAAGGCAGAATCTGTCAAAACAGAACAGTCCGTAAAGACGAATTTTAAAATGGCACCAGACTTGCTCAAATGAAAATGCCCAAATTGAATGAAAGTTGCGTACATATCTGAGGATCACGCACGTAAATTGGCTTAATTTTCTGAGCTACCTACAGGGAGGCAGGTCGAAATTCGTGACAGCAAAGAAATCTGAAACTGCGCGAGTAATCCAAATCTAGTATGAACTTTACTATCAAAGACTTTACTTGGCACAACAAAACACAAAACTAAGATAAGGAGAGGTTGCTACAGTAGTAAACAACTTCCAAGACTCAAATATAAAACAAAAATACTGTAGTAAAAACATGGGTTGTCTCCCATAAGCGCTTTTCTTTAACGCCTTTCAGCTAGGCGCAGAAAGTGTAAATCAAGTATTATCGAGAGACGAAGCATCAACATTATTTTCACAATTTATCCCATTGGGTACCTTAGATGCTCCCTTATCTATAGTGGTTTTAAGAGCTTTATCGATTTTGGGCCTGTAATAGCTTTTTGGTTTAGCCCCTTTAGAGATATACATGAACCTTTGCTCCTTTCCCACATAAGCTTTCTCTCTAAACTTTATAGATAAAAAGGTTGAACCCAATGTTCCCATAGCCTCTTCTAGTTCACTAATCCTTTGGGTTTGATTATCATGAATAGCACAAGATTCTAAGATGGCGATTCTCTCATTAATTCCACCTAGAGATTTATCAAGTTTATCAGTGCTACCAAGTAATGCTTTCAAAATAGTATCAATAATTGGAAGGTTTTGCTCTATGGTTTCCAATTTTTTCATAACATCCTCAAGAGAGGTTTCAATTTTAGTTTCATTAACAGGTGGTGTTCCAAATAAACTCTCAATAATGCAACTAGCTTCTAAAGCGGGAGCGCCTAGGAAGTTACCTCCCGCGAGACAATCAAGAACATATCTATTCCAACTAGAGATACCAACATAAAAATTCCCGAGCAGGATAGTGGTGGAGTGTTTCTTAGTGCACCTACTATGAGCATCACTAATTCTATACCAAGCATCTTTTAAACATTCTCCCCCTTGTTGCTTAAACGAACGAACTTCAACTTCAGGATTACTCATTTTAGCATTAGTAAATAAAGCAAACTAGATAAAATAAATGCAAGTAACTAATTTTTTTGTGTGTTTTTGATATAGAGTGCAAGACAGTAAATAAAGTAAAGCTAGCAACTAATTTTTTTGTGTTTTGATATAATGCAGCAAACAAAGTAGTAAATAAAATAAAGCAAGACAAAAACAAAGTAAAGAGATTGGGAAGTGGAGACTCCCCTTGCAACGTGTCTTGATCTCCCCGGCAACGGCGCCAGAAATTTGCTTGATGCGTGTAGTTGACACGTCCGTTGGGAACCCCAAGAGGAAGGTGTGATGCGCACAGCGGCAAGTTTCCCTCAGTAAGAAACCAAGGTTTAATCAAACCAGTAGGAGTCAAGAAGCACGTTGAAGGTTGATGGCGGCGGGATGTAGTGCGGCGCAACACCGCAGATTCCGGCGCCAATGTGGAACCCGCACAACACAACCAAAGTACTTTGCCCCAACGAAACAGTGAGGTTGTCAATCTCACCGGCTTGTTGTAACAAAGGATTAACCGTATTGTGTGGAAGATGATTGTTTGCGAAAACAGTAAAACAAGTATTGCAAGAGATTGTATGCGATGTAAAGAATAGGACCGGGGTCCACAGGTTCACTAGAGGTGTCTCTCCCATAAGATAAAAGCATGTTGGGTGAACAAATTACAGTCGGGCAATTGACAAATAGAGAGGGCATAACAATGCACATACATGTCATGATAAATATAGTGAGATTTAATTGGGCATTACGACAAAGTACATAGACCGCTATCCAGCATGCATCTATGCCTAAAAAGTCCACCTTCAGGTTATCATCCGAACCCCTTCCAGTATTAAGTTGCAAAACAACAGACAATTGCATTAAGTATGGTGCGTAATGTAATCAATAACTACATCCTTAGACATAGCATCAATGTTTTATCCCTAGTAGCAACAACACATCCACAACCTTAGAACTTTCTCGTCACTGTCACCGTCCCGCATTCAATGGAGGCATGAACCCACTATCGAGCATAAATACTCCCTCTTGGAGTTAAGAGCAAAAACTTGGCCGAGCCTCTACTAATAACGGAGAGCATGCAAGATCATAAACAACACATAGGTAATAACTTGATAATTAACATAACATAGTATTCTCTATCCATCGGATCCCGACAAACACAACATATAGTATTACAGATAGATGATCTTGATCATGTTAGGCAGCTCACAAGATCCAACAATGAAGCACAATGAGGAGAAGAAAACCATCTAGCTACTGCTATGGACCCATAGTCCAGGGGTGAACTACTCACTCATCACTCCGGAGGCGACCATGGCGGTGAAGAGTCCTCCGGGAGATGAATCCCCTCTCCGGCGAGGGTGCCGGAGGAGATCTCCGAATTCCCCGAGATGGGATTGGCGGCGGCGGTGTCTCGGTAAGGTTTTCCGTATCGTGGCTCTCGGTACCGGGGGTTTCGCGACGGAGGCTATTTGTAGGCGGAAGGGCAGGTCGGGGGCCACACGAGGGCCCACACTATAGGTCGGCGCGGCCAGGGCCCGGGCCGCGCCGCCCTGTGGTTTGGCCACCTCGTGGCCCCACTTCGTCTCCTCTTCGGTCTTCTGGAAGCTTCGTGGCAAAATAGGACCCTGGGCGTTGATTTCGTCCAATTCCGAGAATATTTCTTTACTAGGATTTCGAAACCAAAAACAGCATGAAAACAAGAATCGGCACTTCGGCATCTTGTTAATAGGTTAGTTCCAGAAAATGCACGAATATGACATAAAGTGTGCATAAAACATGTAGATATCATCAATAATGTGGCATGGAACACAAAAAATTATCGATACGTCAGAGACGTATCAAGGCTTCGCCCAAATATTTCGGAACCGCTCTCAAACTTGCTTAGTATGGAAGATGAAAATAACTCTTTTTACTACTCGTTGACATGAACAACCACCTCTCAAAAGTGCATTTTATATTCTTGTTGTTTCAATAAAAAGATCTAGCGCATGGGTGATATTACTTGCCTCTCAAAGAGAGACCTTCTTTTACTTTTATGTTGAGTCTCCACTTTGTAGTTTATGCACCACTTATCAGAGCATAGTTGTCATTCTTAGTTTTATGTGCATGGTCCCAAGATTTTATTGATTGATTCATAATTATGGTATTGCTTGTTCAAACTTTTTGTTTCTAGTCATCCTTATAATTTTTTAAAGGTGTCCAAGCATTTATGTTTTGCTTCCACTTATGGGACAATCTGAGTACCACTTTATTATGTATCTATGCTATGCTCTTGACAATCACTTTGATTTCCATGCACGTTATACATTTTCTTTTGTTTGATTACTATTCATGTTTTAGCATGGTTATTAAGTTTCATTGTTTGATTATATCTATCATGCTTATGTTAGGATTCTATGATTCCAGCTATGTTTGCTTTTACACTTAGATTGCTCAAAGTAATGTGACGGCATGTCACCTCAAAAATTATTTGTTTGTTATCACTTCTTAGCATTTTCTGGGACTAAACTATTAACGCTTGGGGATGTTCATACGTCCCAAACATATCTATAATTTTTGATGCTCCATGCTTATTTGGTTACAATTCTTATATGTTTTATGTTCACTTTTTCACACTTTTTAGCATTTTCTGGGACTAACCTATTAACGCAGTGCCGCAGTGCTAGTTCTGGTTTCTGATGTTTTTGTGTTTCAGAAAAGTTGTACATGAAATTTTCTCGGAATTGCATGAAAAAAAAGCCCAGAGTCTTATTTTTCCGGGACGAAGACGGAGCCAGAAGGACATGCGCATGAGAGCTGCCACCTGGCAGTACATAGGGCAGGCGCGACCCCACCCTTGGCCGCGCCTAGCCCATGTACTGGCGCCTCGTCGCCTCGTTTGCTCCGCCCTTCTGCCTATTTATTCCTCGTATCGGGAAAACTCCAGGGACCCGAGCCTCCATCAACGAAAAGTTCCGCCGCCGCCGTCAACCGAAACCCTAGTTCCGGAGGGTTCTGCAGTCCATCCCGGCACCCTGCCGGGAGAGGTAAATCACCGCCGGAGGCCTCTACATCGCCATGTCTTCATCCGAGGTGATGCGTGAGTAGTCCTCCACGGGACCATGGGTCCAAAGCAGTAGCTAGATGGTTGTCCTTTCCTTGTTGTGCTTCATGTATAGATCTTGTGAGCTGCCGTCGTTGGCGTGGTAGTTAACACACGTCCGTTGGGAACCCCAAGAGGAAGGTGTGATGCGTACAGCAAGCGAGTTTTCCCTAAGTATGAAACCAAGGTTATCGAACCAGTAGGAGTCAAGGAACACGTGAAGGTTGTTGGTGACGGAGTGTAGTGCGGCGCAACACCAGGGATTTCGGCGCCAACGTGGAACCTGCACAACACAATCAAAGTACTTTGCCCCAACGTAACAGTGAGGTTGTCAATCTCACCGGCTTGCTGTAAACAAAGGATTAAACGTATAGTGTGGAAAATGATGTTTGTTTGCGAAGAACATTAAAGAACAGAGTTTGCAGTAGATTGTATTTCAGATGTAAAAGAATGGACCGGGGTCCACAGTTCACTAGTGGTGTCTCTCCCATAAGATAAATAGCATGTTGGGTGAACAAATTACAGTTGGGCAATTGACAAATAGAGAGGGCATAACAATGCACATACATATCACGATGACTACTATGAGATTTAATCAGGGCATTACGACAAAGTACATAGACCGCTATCCAGCATGCATCTATGCCTAAAAAGTCCACCTTCAGGTTAGCATCCGCACCCCTTCCGGATATTAAGTTGCAAACAACGAGACAATTGCATTAAGTATGGTGCGTAATGTAATCAACACAAATATCCTTAGACAAAGCATTGATGTTTTATCCCTAGTGGCAACAAGCACATCCACAACCTTAGAACTTTCGTCACATCGTCCTAGATTCAATGGAGGCATGAACCCACTATCGAGCATAAATACTCCCTCTTGGAGTTACAAGTATCAACTTGGCCAGAGCCTCTACTAGCAACGGAGAGCATGCAAGAACATAAACAACACATATATGATAGATTGATAATCAACTTGACATAGTATTCCATATTCATCGGATCCCAACAAACACAACATGTAGCATTACAAATAGATGATCTTGATCATGATAGGCAGCTCACAAGATCTAACATGATAGCACAATGAGGAGAAGACAGCCATCTAGCTACTGCTATGGACCGATAGTCCAGGGGTGAACTACTCACACATCAATCCGGAGGCGATCATGGTGATGAAGAGTCCTCCGGGAGATGATTCCCCTCTCCGGCAGGGTGCCGGAGGCGATCTCCTGAATCCCCCGAGATGGGATTGGCGGCGGTGGCGTCTCTGGAAGGTTTTCCGTATCGTGGCTCCCGGTAATAGGGTTTTCACGACGAAGGCTATAAGTAGGCGGAAGGGCAGAGTCAGAGGGCTGACGAGGGGCCCACACCATAGGGCGGCGCGGGCCCCTCCCTGGCCGCGCCGCCTTATGGTCTGGCCACCTCGTGGCCCCACTTCGTATCCCCTTCGGTCTTCTGGAAGCTTCGTGGAAAAATAAGACCCCGGGCGTTGATTTCGTCCAATTCCGAGAATATTTCCTTTGTAGGATTTCTGAAACCAAAAACAGCAGTAAAACAAAGAATCGGCTCTTCGGCATCTCGTCAATAGGTTAGTGCCGGAAAATGCATATAAATGATGTAAAGTGTGTATAAAACATGTGAGTATCATCATAAAAGTAGCATGGAACATAAGAAATTATAGATATGTTTGAGACGTATCAAGCATCCCCAAGCTTAGTTCCTACTCGCCCTCGAGTAGGTAAACGATAACAAGGATAATTTCTGAAGTGACATGCTATCATAATCTTGATCAATACTATTGTAAAGCATATGAGATGAATGCAGTGATTCGAAGCAATGGTAAAGACAATGAATAATAAACTGAATCATATAACAAAGACTTTTCATGAATAGTACTTTCAAGAGAAGCATCAATAAGACTTGCATAAGAGTTAACTCATAAAGTAATAAATTCTTAGTAGCGAGTTTTGAAGCAACACAAAGGAAGATATAAGTTTCAGCGGTTGCTTTCAACTTCAACATGTTTATCTCATGGATGTATCTCATGGATAATTGTCAACACAAAGTAATATGATGAATGCAAATAAGCAAGTATGTAGGAATCAATGCACACAGTAGACACAAGTGTTTGCTTCTAAGATAGAAAGAAGTAGGTAAACTGACTCAACATAAAATAGAAGAATGGCCCTTCGCAGAGGGAAGCATGGATTACTATTTTTGTGCTAGAGCTTTTTATTTTGAAACCATAGAAACAATATTGTCAACGGTAGTAATAAATCATATGTGTTATGTATAAGACATCCTATAAGTTGCAAGCCTCATGCATAGAACACCAATAGTGCTCGCACCTTGTCCTAATTAGCTTGGATTAACACGGATTATCATTGCATAACATATGTTTCAACCAAGTGTCACAAAGGGGTACCTCTATGCCGCCTATACAAAGGTCCAAGGAGATAGATCGCACTTGATTTCTCGTTTTTGATAAATCTCAACAAGGACATCCATACCGGGACAACATAGAAAACAGATAATGGACTCCTCTTTAATGCATAAGCATTTCAACAACAGATAATATTCTCATAAGAGATTGAGGATTAGTGTCCAAACTGAAACTTCCACCATGATTCATGGCTTTAGTTAGCGGCCCAATGTTCTTCTCTAACAACATGCATACTCAAACCATTTGATCATGAAAATCGCCCTTACTTCAGACAAGACGAACATGCATAGCAACTCACATGATATTCAACAAAGGTGTAAAATTTGATGGCGTCCCCAGAAACATGGTTATCGCTCAACAAGCAACTTATAAGAAATAAGATACATAAGCTACATATTCTTTACCACAATAGTTTTTAAGGCTATTTTCCCATGAGCTATATATTGCAAAGACAAGGGATGAAATTTTAAAGGTAGCACTCAAGTAATGTACTTTGGAATGGCAGAGAAATACCATGTAGTACGTAGGTATGGTGGACACAAATGGCATAGTTTTTGGCTCAAGGATTTGGATGCACGAGAAGTAATCCCTCTCAATACAAGGCTTAGGCTAGCAAGGTTGTTTGAAGCAAACTCAAGTATAAACCGGTACAACAAAACTTACATGAGAACATATTGCAAGCATTATAAGACTCTACACTGTCTTCCTTGTTGTTCAAACACCTTAACCAGAAAATATCTAGACACAGAGAGACCAATCATGCAAACCAAATTTTAACAAGCTCTATGTAGTTCTTCATTAATAGGTGCAAAGTACATGATGCAATAGCTTAAACATGATCTATATGAGCACAACAATTGCCAAGTATCAAATTATTCAAGACATTATACCAATTACCACATGAAGCATTTTCTGTTTCCAAAAATATAACAATGAACGAAGCAGTTTTAACCTTCGCCATGAACATTAAAAGTAAAGCTAAGAACACATGTGTTCATATGCAACAGCGGAGCGTGTCTCTCTCCCATACAAAGAATGCTAGGATCCGAGTTTATTCAAACAAAAACAAAAACAAAAGCAAACAGACGCTCCAAGTAAAGCACATAAGATGTGATTGAATAAAAATATAGTTTCACTAGAGGTGACCTGATAAGTTGTCGATGAAGAAGGGGATGCCTTGGGCATCCCCAAGCTTAGATGCTTGAGTCTTCTTGAAATATGCGAGGATGAACCACGGGGCATCCCCAAGCTTAGACTTTTCACTCTTCTTGATCATATTGTATCATCCTCCTCTCTTGACCCTTGAAAACTTCCTCCACACCAAACTCGAAACAAACTCATTAGAGGGTTAGTGCATAATTAAAAATTCATATATTCAGAGGTAACATAATCATTCTTAACACTTCTGGACATTGCACAAAGCTACTGAAAGTTAATGGAACAAAGAAATCCATCAAACATAGCAAAACAGGCAATGCGAAATAAAAGGCAGAATCTGTCAAAACAGAACAGTCCGTAAAGACGAATTTTTATGGGGCACTTAACTTGCTCAGATGAAAAAGATCAAATTGAATGAAAGTTGCGTACATATCTGAGGATCACGCACGTAAATTGGCATAATTTTCTGAGTTACCTACAGACGGGGCTGCTAAATTTCGTGACAGCAAGAAATCTGTTTCTGCACAGTAATCCAAATCTAGTATCAACATTACTATCATAGACTTTACTTGGAACAACAATGCAATAAAATAAAGATAAGGAGAGGTTGCTACAGTAGTAACAACTTCCAAACTCAACAAAACAGTAATAAAAACATACATGGGTTATCTCCCAAGAAGTGCTTTCTTTATAGCCATTAAGATGGGCTCAGTAATTTTAATGATGCTCTCGCAAGAAATAAGAGTTGAAGCAAAAGAGAGCATCAAAAGTAAATAAGAAACACTTTTAAGTCTAACCCACTTCCTATGAAAAGGAATCTTGTAAGGGAACAAGTACTGAAAGCACAAAGCAACAAGCATAGAAAGGCAACACAAGCGCAACTTCAAGATTCTTAACATAAAGAGGGGAAACTTAATATTATTAAGATGCATATAACCATGTTTCCCTCTCTCATAATAACTTTCAGTAGCATCATTGATGAAATCCACAATATAAATATCACATGAAACGTTCTTATCATGAGCTACATGCATAAAATTATTACTCTCCACATAAGCATAGTCATTACCATTAATTGTAGTTGGAGCAAATTCAATAAGATAGCTATCATTATTATTCTCATCACCATAATCATCATATATAGGAGGCATATTGTAATCATAATTAATTTTCTTCTCAATAGTAGGTGGACTGAAAATATGATAGTCATCATTGTAATCATCATATATAAGAGGTAAAGTATCATCAAAGTAAATTTTCTCCTCCATGCTTGGGGGACTAAAAATATCATGCTCCTCAAAACCAGCTTCCCCAAGCTTAGAATTTTCCATAGCATTAGCAACAATGGTGTTCAAAGCATTCATACTAATAACATTGCCATTACCATGCATATAAAGTTCCATAGGTTTTTTATTTTTCTCTTCAAACACCTCATGTCCTAACTCAAGATAAATACTATAAAGATCTCTAATATTTTTGTTGTTTTCCATTAAGCCTAACTAGTGAAATCACACTACTTAGTGTTCTCAGGAGTATTCATTTTAACAGTAATAAATAAAGCAAACTAAATAAAGTAAATGCAAGTAACTAATTTTTTTGTGTTTTTAATATAGAGAACGCAAAAAAGACAGTAAATAAAGTAAAACTAGTAACTATTTTTTTTGTATTTTTGATATAGAGAACAAACAAAGCAGTAAATAAAATAAAGTAAAGCAAGACAAAAAAAAGTAAAGAGATTGGATGTGGGAGACTCCCCTTGCAGCGTGTCTTGATCTCCCCGGCAACGGCGCCAGAAAAATCCTTGATGGCGTGCAGTTGACGTGGGAGATAGAAATCTTTGTGGTGTAGCTTTTCTTCAGGTCCCCGGCAACGGCGCCAGAAAAATCCTTGCTGTTGGCGTGGTAGTTAACACACGTCCGTTGGGAACCCCAAGAGGAAGGTGTGATGCGTACAGCTGCGAGTTTTCCCTCAGTATGAAACCAAGGTTATCGAACCAGTAGGAGTCAAGGAACACATGAAGGTTGTTGGTGACGGAGTGTAGTGCGGCGCAACACCAGGGATTCCGGCGCCAACGTGGAACCTGCACAACACAATCAAAGTACTTTGCCCCAACGTAACAGTGAGGTTGTCAAGCTCACCGGCTTGCCGTAAACAAAGGATTAAACGTATAGTGTGGAAAATGATGTTTGTTTGCGAAGAACGAGTAAAGAACAGAGTTTGCAGTAGATTGTATTTCAGATGTAAAAGAATGGACCGGGGTCCACAGTTCACTAGTGGTGTCTCTCCCATAAGATAAATAGCATGTTGGGTGAACAAATTACGAGTTGGGCAATTGACAAATAGAGAGGGCATAACAATGCATATACATATCATGATGACTACTATGAGATTTAATCAGGGCATTACGACAAAGTACATAGACCGCTATCCAGACATGCATCTATGCCTAAAAAGTCCACCTTCAGGTTAGCATCCGCACCCCTTCCAAGTATTAAGTTGCAAACAACGGACAATTGCATTAAGTATGGTGCGTAATGTAATCAACACAAATATCCTTAGACAAAGCATTGATGTTTTATCCCAAGTTGCAACAGACACATCCACAACCTTAGAACTTTCCGTCACCGTCCCGCATTCAATGGAGGCATGAATCCACTATCGAGCATAAATACTCCCTCTTGGAGTTACAAGTATCAACTTGGCCAGAGCCTCTACTAGCAACGGAGAGCATGCAAGAACATAAACAACACATATATGATAGATTGATAATCAACTTGACATAGTATTCCATATTCATCGGATCCCAACAAACACAACATGTAGCATTACAAATAGATGACCTTGATCATGATAGGCAGCTCACAAGATCTAACATGATAGCACAATGAGGAGAAGACAACCATCTAGCTACTGCTATGGACCCATAGTCCAGGGGTGAACTACTCACACATCAATCCGGAGGCAATCATGGTGATAAAGAGTCCTCCGGGAGATGATTCTCCTCTCCGGCAGGGTGCCGGAGGCGATCTCCTGAATCCCCCGAGATGGGATTGGCGGCGGCGGCGTCTCTGGAAGGTTTTCCGTATCGTGGCTCCCGGTAATAGGGTTTTCGCGACGAAGGCTATAAGTAGGCGGAAGGGCAGAGTCGGAGGGCTGACGAGGGGCCCACACCATAGGGCGGCGTGGGCCCCTCCCTGGCCGCGCTGCCTTATGGTCTGGCCACCTCGTGGCCCCACTTCGTATCACCTTCGGTCTTCTGGAAGCTTCGTGGAAAAAAAAGACCCTGGGCGTTGATTTCGTCCAATTCCGAGAATATTTCCTTTGTAGGATTTCTGAAACCAAAAACAGCAGAAAATAGCAACTGGCTCTTCGGCATCTCGTCAATAGGTTAGTGCCGGAAAATGCATATAAATGATGTAAAGTGTGTATAAAACATGTGAGTATCATCATAAAAGTAGCATGGAACATAAGAAATTATAGATACGTTTGAGACGTATCAGCTGCCTAACATGATCAAGATCATCTATTTGTAATTGCTACATGTTGGTTTGATGTGGATCCAATTTATAGAGAGATTGCTTTGGTTGAGATTATGTATTATGTTATTATGATCTTGCATGCTCTCCATTTCTAGTAGATGCTCTGGCCAAGTAGATGCTAGCGACTCCAAGAGGCAGTATTTATGCTCGATAGTAGGTTCATGCCTTTATTTAACCATGGGAAGTGACCTTGTTCTCTACGGTTGTAGATGTGCTGTTGCTACTAGGGAGAAAACATCGGTGTTCTATTCAAGGGTAGTTTCATCGTTTACTTTACACACATTGCTTAAAGCGATAGTCCATTGCTTGCAACTTAATACTGGAGGGTGTCGCGAATGAAATCCTGAAGGTGGATTGTTAGTCATAGATGCAGTTGGATTACAGTCTATGTATATTGTTGTAATGCCCGCATACTTTCATAGCATGTATTCTGCACCAACCATTAGCGTAGAATCTTTGTTTGTCAATTGCCCATCTGTAATTTGTTTAGCCAGCATATTTATTTTATTGGGGAGGCGCTGTTAAAGATATGCCCAAGAGGCAATAATAAAATGGTTATTATAATATATCTTTGTGTTTATGATAATGTTTACATACCATGCTATAATTTTATTAACCGAAACATTGATACATGTGTTTTATGTGAACAACAAGGAGTCCCTAGTAAGCCTCTTGTATAACTAGCTTGTTGATTAATAGATGATCATGGTTTTGTGATCATGAACATTGGATGTTATTAATAACAAGGTTATGTCATTATATGAATGATGTAATGGACACACCCAATTAAGCGTAGCATAAGATCACGTCATTAAGTTATTTGCTATAAGCTTTCGATACATAGTTATCTAGTCCTTTCGACCATGAGATCATGTAAATCACTTATACCGGAAAGGTACTTTGATTACATCAAACGCCACCTGCGTAAATGGGTGGTTATAAAGGTGGGATTAAGTATCCGGAAAGTATGAGTTGAGGCATATGGATCAACAAGTGGGATTTGTCCATCCCGATGACGGATAGATATACTCTGGGCCCTCTCGGTGGAATGTCGTCTAATAGCTTGCAAGCATATGAATGGTTCATAAGAGACCACATACCACGGTACGAGTAAAGAGTACTTGTCATGAGATGAGGTTGAACGAGGTATAGAGATACCGATGATCAAACCTCGGACAAGTAAAATATCGCGTGACAAAGGGAATCGGTATTGTATGTAAATGGTTCAGTCGATCACTAAAGTCATCGTTGAATATGTGGGAGCCATTATGGATCTCCAGATCCCGCTATTGGTTATTGGTCGGAGAGAGGTCTCAACCATGTCTACATAGTTCGCGAACCGTAGGGTGACACACTTAAGGTTTGATGTCGTTTAAGTAGATATGGAATATGGAATGGAGTTCGAAGTTTTGTTCGGAGTCTCGGATAGGATTCAGGACATCACGAGGAGTTCCGGAATGGTCCGGAGAATAAGATTCATATAAAGGAAGTCACTTTCCAATTTTGGAAATGATCTGGTGAATTTATGGAAGGTGGTTTCTAGAATTATCCGGAATAAATCACTATGGAAGGAGGAGTCCCGGAGGGACTCCACAAACCCTAACCAGCCAACCAAGTGGGAGGGTGGAGTCCATGGTGGACTCCACCTCCTTGGCCGGCCAAGTAAAAAGGGGAAGGGGAGAGTCCCTGTCCCTCTAGGTTTCGTCCATAAGGCAGCTTTTCCGTTGGGGTCTTATTCGAAGACTTTGGGCAAACCCTTAGGGTTCCACCTATATAATGAGGAGGAGAGGGAGGGGGCTGCCCATGGCTTGGCCGCACCACCCCTCGCCCCCTTGAGGCCGACGCCCATAGCCCCCTCTCCCAAACCCTAGCCGCCCCTCCTCCACCACCTCTCCCGCATACGCTTAGCGAAGCTCCGCCGGAGATCTCCATCGACACCGCCACCACGCCGTCGTGCCGCCGGGATTCCAAGGAGGATCTACTACTTCCGCTGCCCGCTGGAACGGGGAGAAGGACGTCGTCTTCATCAACACCGAACGTGTGACCGAGTACGGAGGTGCTGCCCGATTGTGGCACCGTCAAGATCTTCTACGCGCTTTTGAAAGCGGCAAGTGATCGTTGATACGTCTCCAACGTATCCATAATTTCTGATGTTCCATGCTTGTTTTATGACAATACTTACATGTTTTGCTTGCAGTTTATAATGTTTTTATGCGTTTTCCGGAACTAACCTATTAACAAGATGCCGAAGTGCCAGTTCCTGTTTTCTGCTGTTTTTGGTTCCAGAAAGGCTGTTCGGGCAATATTCTCGGAATTCGACGAAATCAACGCCCAGAACCCTATTTTTCCCGGAAGCATCCAGAACACCGAAGGAGAGTCGGAGAGGGGCCAGGGGGCCACCACACAACATGGCGGCGCGACCCCAGGCCTGGCCGTGCCGGCCTACTGTGAGGGGGGGCCCAAGCACCCTCCGACTCCGTCTCTTCGCCTATATAAGCCCTTTCGACCTAAAAATGCGAGACCTTTTGACGAAACTCCAGAAAGACTCCAGGGGCGCCGCCGCCATCGCGAAACTCCAATTCGGGGGACAGAAGTCTCTGTTCCAGGCACCTCGCCGGGACGGGAAGTGCCCCCGAAGCCATCTCCATCGACGCCATCGCCTCCATCATGCTCCGTGAGTAGTTCCCCCATGGACTACGGGTTCTAGCGATAGCTAGTTGGTACTCTCTATCCCATGTACTTCAATACAATGATCTCATGAGCTGCCTTACATGATTGAGATCCATCCGATGTAATCGGTGTTGTGTTTGTTGGGATCCGATGGATGATACATTATGATTAGTCTATCTATAAAGTTTGTGAAGTTATTGTTGCTGCAATCTTGTTATGCTTAATGCTTGTCACTAGGGCCCGAGTGGCATGATCTTAGATTTAAGCTCTATAATTATTGCTTAGATTGTATCTACAAGTTGTATGCACATGTCATTGTCCGGAACCAAAGGCCCCGAAGTGACAGAAATCGGGACAACCGGAGGGGATGGCGGTGATGTGAGGATCACATGTTTTCACCAAGTGTTAATGCTTTGCTCCGGTACTCTATTAAAAGCAGTACCTTAATATCCAGTAGATTCCCTTGAGGCCCGGCTGCCACCGGCTGGTAGGACAAAAGATGTTGTGCAAGTTTCTCATTGCGAGCACGTACGACTATATATGGAAAACATGCCTACATGATTAATAATCATGATGTTCTGTCTTAATGCTTTGAATCCTATCAATTGCCCAACTGTAATTTGTTCACCCAACGCTTGTCACTTGTTATTGGAGAGTTACCACTAGTGTAGATCGCTGGGAACCCCGGTCCATCTCTCATCATTATATACTCGTTCTACATGTCATTGGAAGTAGTATCAACTATTTTCCGGTGCCATTGCTCCTGTGTTATTGCTACTGCTGCTGTGTTACTGTTACTATTGCTCTCATACTACTGCTGCTTTCACATCACCCCTATTATTAGTGCTTTTCCAGGTGCAGCTGAATTGACAACTCAGTTGTTAAGGCTTATAAGTATTCTTTACCTCCCCTTGTGTCGAATCAATAAATTTGGGTTTTACTTCCCTCGAAGACTGCCGCGATCCCCTATACTTGTGGGTTATCAAGACTGTTTTCTGGTGCCGTTGCCGGGGAGGCATAGCTCTACTCATAAGTTCACCTGGGGAGTACACTCTACCTCTCTCTCTGTTTTATTTTATTTCGTTTTGCTTAGTTTACTTTTGTCTAGTTTATTTGTGCTTAGTTTATTTCTGTCTAGTATTATTTTGCCTAGTTTACTTTTGTCTAGTTTGTCTTTGTTTTGTTTTACTTTTCTCATATACCCGAAAATCCATAAAAATTTGAAAAACCTAAAAATTAAAAACTGCTGTTATGGGAGAACCCACAACCTATATGGAGCTTATAGTATTATATAATAATTATAGAGAATCAAGAAAGGGAAAAGTTATGAGTGCTGTGATAGAAAAATTGAATACAATTGCTAAAATCTTGCTTAAACGCCATGATATAAACTGTTGCTCTAAAGAGGATACTAAACATCTTAAATTTCAATGTGGCTTTAGTGAGGAAGTTTTAATTAAGAACTATAATTGGAATAACTATATTCATTTTGGGTTCGAAGAGGTAGAACAATTTGTCATATTTATGGGAGCCTCTGAGATAGAATCCTTCATGTTTAAAAATTATGAAACTTGTGTTGTTTGTAAGGACCTTAAAGATTATGTCTCTTCTATCCTTAATTTTTGCATAGAAAGTTACAGTGATAATCCTTATATCATTGATTATAAAGAGAGACTCATTAATGCACAAGAATGCACTCACAATTTGCAGGGAACCTGTGGAAGAAGAAATGGATGAACCCGAAAGCTCATTGGATGAAAAAGAGGAGGAAATTGATGAACTCGAAAGCTCATTGGATGAAAAAGAAGAGGAGAGTGATGAACAAAAGGAGGAAGAATGGATTAGCTACCCATGCCAACCTTCTAATGAGAGTAACTCTTTATCTCTTACACTATTTGATTGTCCTTCATGCTTACCGAAAGAGGATGAATGTTATGTTCCTGTGGATTCTCTTGAAATATTACCTATGAGTAAAACTTGTGAGAATGATTATGCTACTGTTATTTATGATAATCCATGCTATTTTGATAAATCTTATGATAATGCTTTGTTTGTGCCTGATGTTGAGATGCATGGTACTAAAGAGTTTTGCTTAGCAAATGTTTATGATAAATCTCTAGATGATGGTCCTATGTTACTTGATAATATTAATTGTACTACTAATGAAAATGGGATTGGAGAAGTCTTGACTTTATCTATGAGTCCCATATCTCTTGAGATTGATCAATCATCTTGTTATATTATTGATAAAAGTGGGTTTGAAAGTTTTAATCCTACTATTTTTGAGCTTGATAAAAATTATGTGTTTATGGATCATGAAAAGTATGCTGCATGTCATAGTTATATTGTTGAGTTTATCCATGAAGCTACTGAAAATTATTATGAGAGAGGAAAATATGGTTGTAGAAATTTGCATGGTACTAAAACACCTCTCTATATGCTGAAACTCGTGAAGTTACCCTTGTTTTACCTTCTTATGCTTGTCACTTTGTTCTTCATGAATTTATTTGTGTACAAGATCCCTATGCATAGGAAGTGGGTTAGACTTAAATGTGTTTTGAATTTGCTTCTTGATGCTCTCTTTTGCTTCAACCTTATTTCTTGCGAGTGCATCATTAAAACTGCTGAGCCCATCTTAATGGCTATAAAGAAAGAACTTATTGGGAGATAACCCATGTGTTTATTTTGCTACTGTTTTGTTGAGTCTTGGAAGTTGTTACTACTGTAGCAACCTCTCCTTATCTTTATTTTATTGCAATGTTGTGCCAAGTGACGCCTCTAATCAAAGGTTGATGCTAGATTTGGATTTCTGCGCAGAAACAGATTTCTATCTGTCACGAATCTGGGCTGTTTTCTCTGTAGGTAACTCAGAAAATTATGCCAATTTACGTGCATGTTCCTCAGATATGTGCGCAACTTTCATTAGTTTTGAGTTTTCTGATTTGAGCAATGGAAGTACCTGTTTAAAATTCTTCTTTACTGGCTGTTCTATTTTGGCAGATTCTGTCTCAGTTTTTTGCATTGTCTCTTGTGGACTTTAAGCAAGGCTTTCTAGACGTGGAGAGCTGTAGCTAATGTTTTATTGAGTTCTTGCAATGTGTCACTACAGGACCAAGGTGGATTCAAGTTTTTTGAGTACTAACCCCTCTAATGAAGTTTATGAGAAGTTTGGTGTGAAGGAAGTTTTCAAGGGTCAAGAGAGGAGGATGATATATGATCAAGAAGAGTGAAAAGCCTAAGCTTGGGGATGCCCCCGTGGTTCATCCCTGCACATTTCAAGAAGACTCAAGCGTCTAAGCTTGGGGATGCCCAAGGCATCCCCTTCTTCATCAACTTATCGTGTTTCTTCTCTTGAAACTATATTTTTATTCGGTCACATCTTATGTGCTTTACTTGGAGCGTCCGTGTGCTTTTATTTTTGTTTTTGTTTGAATAAGATCGGATCCTAGCAATCCTTGTTTGGGAGAGAGACACGCTCCGCTTTTTCATATGAACACTTGTTCTTCATTTTACTTTTAATGTTCAATGATAAAAGTTGGAAGCTACATCACTTATGGTTATTTGGTTGGAAACAGAAAATGCCTCATATTGTCTTGAATAATTTGACACTTGGCAATTGTTTTGAGCTCTCAAGTAGATCATGATTAAGTTTTTTTTTCATGTAGTTTAAACCTATTAGTGGAGAACTACCGTAGAGCTTGTTGAAATTGGTTTGCATGATTGGTCTCTCTTAAGGTCTAGATATTTTCTCGGTAAAAGTGTTTGAGCAACAAGGAAGACAAGTGTAGAGTATTATAATGCTTGCAATATGTTCTTATGTAAGTTTTGTCTGTACCGGTTCATACTTGTGTTTGCTTCAAATAACCTTGCTAGCCCAAAGCCTTGTACTGAGAGGGAATGCTTCTCGTGCATCCAAAACCTTGAGCCAACCACTATGCCATTTGTGTCCACCATACCTACCTACTACATGGTATTTCTCCGCCATTCCAAAGTAAATTGCTTGAGTGCTACCTTTAAATAATTCAAAATTTATCACCTCTGATTTGTGTCAATGTTTAATAGCTCATGAGGAAGTATGTGGTGTTTATCTTTCAATCTTGTTGGGCAACTTTCACCAATGGACTAGTGGCTTCATCCGCTTATCCAATAATTTTGCAAAAAGAGCTGGCAATGGGATTCCCAGGCCCAAATTAATTAACCAAAATAGACACTCCTCCATGGTATGTGATTGTTGGACGGCACCCGAAGGATTCGGTTAGCCATGGCTTGAGAAAGCAAAGGTGGGGAGGAGTGTCATCATAATAAAACTAAAATAAAAAGGCACTCCTTCATGGTATGAGATTGTTGGCGAGGCACCCGAGGATTCGGTTAGCCATGGTTTGTGAAAGAAAGGTTGGAAGGAGTGCCACACAAAAATAAAAATAAAATGGGAGCCGCTCTTTGAAGGTTTGTCTGTCAAGGGGGTTAGAGTGCCCACTACCATTCGTTGACAACAACAAACACCTCTCAAAACTTTACTTTTATGCTCTCTTTATGCTTTCAAAACCAAAGCTCTAGCACAAATATAGCAATCAATGCTTCCTTCTGCGAAGGGCCATTCTTTTACTTTATGTTGAGTCAGTTTACCTACTTCCTTCCATCTTAGAAGCAAACACTTGTGTCAACTGTGCATTGATTCTTACATACTTGCTTATTTGCATTCATCATATTACTTTGTGTTGACAATTATCCATGAGATATGCATGTTGAAAGTTGAAAGCATTTGCTTGAAACTTAAATCTTCCTCTGTGTTGCTTCAATGCCTTTACTTTGAATTTATTGCTTTATGAGTTAACTCTTGTGCAAGGCTTTTGATGCTTGTCTTGAAAGTATTATTCATGAAAAGTTTTGCTATATGTTATCTATTTGTTAGCAACTATAGATCATTGCCTTGAGTCACTGTATTCATCTCATATGCTTTATAATAGGATGATCAAGATTATGTAAGTAGCATGTCACTATAGAAATTACTCTTTTTATCGTTTACCTACTCGAGGACGAGCAGGAACTAAGCTTGGGGATGCTGATACGTCTCCAACGTATCCATAATTTACTGATGTTCCATGCTTGTTTTATGACAATACTTACATGTTTTGCTTGCACTTTATAATGTTTTTATGCATTTTCCGGAACTAACCTATTAACAAGATGCCGAAGTGCCAGTTCCTGTTTTCTGCTGTTTTTGGTTCCAGAAAGGCTGTTCGGGCAATATTCTCGGAATTCGACGAAATCAACGCCCAGAACCCTATTTTTCCCGGAAGCATCCAGAACACCGAAGGAGAGTCGGAGAGGGGCCAGGGGCCACCACACAACATGGCGGCGCGGCCCCAGGCCTGGCCGCGCCGGCCTACTGTGAGGGGGGCCCAGGCACCCTCCGACTCCGTCTCTTCGCCTATATAAGCCCTTTCGACCTAAAAACGTGAGACCTTTTGACGAAACTCCAGAAAGACTCCAGGGGCGCCGCCGCCATCGCGAAACTCCAATTCGGGGGATAGAAGTCTCTGTTCCGGCACCCTGCCGGGACGGGGAAGTGCCCCCGGAAGCCATCTCCATTGACGCCATCGCCTCCATCATGCTCCGTGAGTAGTTCCCCCATGGACTACGGGTTCTAGCAGTAGCTAGTTGGTACTCTCTATCCCATGTATTTCAATACAATGATCTCATGAGCTGCCTTACATGATTGAGATCCATCCGATGTAATCGGTGTTGTGTTTGTTGGGATCCGATGGATGATACATTATGATTAGTCTATCTATAAAGTTTGTGAAGTTATTGTTGCTGCAATCTTGTTATGCTTAATGCTTGTCACTAGGGCCCGAGTGGCATGATCTTAGATTTAAGCTCTATAATTATTGGTTAGATTGTATCTACAAGTTGTATGCACATGTCACTGTCCGGAACCAAAGGCCCCGAAGTGACAGAAATCGGGACAACCGGAGGGGATGGCGGTGATGTGAGGATCACATGTTTTCACCAAGTGTTAATGCTTTGCTCTGGTACTCTATTAAAAGGAGTACCTTAATATCCAGTAGATTCCCTTGAGGCCCGGCTGCCACCGGCTGGTAGGACAAAAGATGTTGTGCAAGTTTCTCATTGCGAGCACGTACGACTATATATGGAAAACATGCCTACATGATTAATAATCTTGATGTTCTGTCTTAATGCTTTGAATCCTATCAATTGCCCAACTGTAATTTGTTCACCCAACGCTTGTAACTTGTTATTGGAGAGTTACCACTAGTGTAGATCGCTGGGAACCCCAGTCCATCTCTCATCATTATATACTCATTCTACATGTCATTGGAAGTTGTATCAACTATTTTCCGGTGCCATTGCTCCTGTGTTATTGCTACTGCTGATGTGTTACTGTTACTATTGCTCTCATACTACTGCTGCTTTCACATCACCCCTGTTATTAGTGCTTTTCCAGGTGCAGCTGAATTGACAACTCAGTTGTTAAGGCTTATAAGTATTCTTTACCTCCCCTTGTGTCGAATCAATAAATTTGGGTTTTACTTCCCTCGAAGACTGCCGCGATCCCCTATACTTGTGGGTTATCAATCGTCTACCGCAGCAACGAGAGCCTCCTCTTGTAGGCTTTGGAAATCTTCAAGGGTTAGTCTCGTTCATCCCCTCGTTGCTCCCATCTTCTAGATTGCATCTTGGCTTGGATTGCGTTCTCGCGGTAGGAAATTTTTGTTTTCTATGCAACGAATCCCTACAGTGGTATCAGAGCCGTGTCTATGCATAGATGGTTGCACGAGTAGAACACAATTGTTTTGTGGGCGTTGATGCTTTGTTGTCTTTAGTTTGAGTACTTTGCATCTTTGTGGCATGGTGGGATGAAGCGGCTCGGGCTAACTTTACATGACCGCGTTCATGAGACTTGCTCCACGTTCGACATGCAACTTGTATTGCATAAGTGGCTTTGTGGGTGTCTCGTCTCTCCCACCATAGTGAAGATTCAATTTACTCTTTCTATTGACAACACTAGTATCACCGTTGTGGTTCATGTTCGTAGGTAGATTAGATCTCACTCGAAAACCCTAAACCACGTAAAATATGCAAACCAAATTAGAGACGTCTAACTTGTTTTTGCGGGGTTTGGTGATGTGATATGGCCATAATGTGATGATGAATATGTATGAGATGATCATTATTGTATTGTGGCAACCGGCAGAAGCCTTATGGTTGTCTTTAAATTTCATGTTGAGTAGTATTTCAAAGTAGTTGTAATAGTTGCTACATGGGGTGAACAACCATGAAGACGGCGCCATCGACCTTGATGCTACGCCGACGATGATGGAGATCATGCCCGTTGATGATGGAGATCATGTCCGTGCTTTGGAGATGAAGATCGAAGGCACAAAGACTAAAGGGCCATATCATATCACATATGAATTGCATGTGATGTTAATCCTTTATGCATCTTATTTTGCTTAGAACGCGACGGTAGCATTATAAGATGATCCCTCACATTAATATCAAGATAATAAAGTGTTCTCCCCTCGTATGCACCGTTGATATAGTTCGTCGTTTCGAAGCATCTCGTGATGATCGGATGTGATAGACTCAACGTTCACATACAACGGGTGTAAGCCATGTTGCACACGCGGAATACTTGGGTTTGCTTGACGAGCCTAGCATGTACGGACATGGCCTCGGGACAACGGAAACCGAAAGGTTGAACACGAGTCATATGGATGATATGATCAACATGTTGATGTTCACCATTGAAGCTACATCATCTCACGTGATGATCGGTTTTGGTGTAGTGGATGTGGATCGTGTACCACTTAACAACTATGAGGGATGTTGTATTAAGTGGGAGTTCATTAGTAATTAGATTAAAACATGAACTAATTATCATAAACATAGTCTGAGTAGTATTTTGAATTAATTTGTAGTATTGGCATCCGTTTTTCTACCAAGCGCTAGTCTTGTAATTGAGATAGAAATACTGTTAAAATCGGACAAGAAACTTTACGGACTGGTACCGTATTGTTAAAGAATCAAGAAATAATTAAGTCCTATTGCAAACTTTTAGTAAACCTCACATTGTTGATTCAAAGAAGTATGGTTTCAATTAGTACCTAAAGTTATCTTGTCTCCATGAAACTTGAAGTTCAAATGTGTTTGAAAAGTAAGGAGCTGAAAATTTAGTTTTCAGAAATACTCAAGGTATGAGATATATGTGATATCTAAGACCTTATTGCAAGATGATAGGATATAATTTGGTGAGACTACATAAACTCATAAGTTTTATGGGAATGTACGAAGGTTGAAGACGCAAGGCGTCCCAATCCTCCAACTATTGGGGCACTAACGATATTCGCATATCCATGAAGTGATCGTCCTTAGTATGCACCGTTGCTAAAGACTCGTCGTTTCGAATACTAAGGTATAGATTCTACGTGTGCATACAACGGGTACAAGCCAGATTTGCACATGCGAATACTAATGTTAAACTTTATGAGCCTAGCATGTACAAACATGGTCTCGAAAAAGTCATCATGATATGATGGATAAAATTATGAGTGAAATTGTTCATCATATTACAAAGTTACTAATAGTGAAATCTGAAATACTTGCCATATGATGATCAACTTCAAAGTAAAAAACTCAAGGTTATTGGTATTTGACCAACAAACCTAGAAGTTATTGAAGGTGAAGTGTTTTCTGAGAATGAGGAAAGCTAAAAGAGAAACTACAAAAGATATTTTGGCAGAAAGAAAGAAAAGACTAGAAAGTCTAGCTCAGGTGTATATAAGTGATATACATGTTATGGATGTATTCCTTGTTTGGTCACATAATGAAATTCTTGGGTATTTGTACCAGATTGGTTGGTATGAGATGTCATACAATATAACACAATACAAGAATATGATGGCCTAAGTGACTAATAAGGAATATGGTAATAATGCACATCTGGAACATAATAAAGTGTTATTATGCTTGTCGTTGGCATTCTACATAGCCCTTATAATTTATAATAAAGAACTTAATAATTGTTATTTTGCTCTGGTCAAATGAAAACAATGAGTTGTTCAAATTATGACATTACTCCATGTACGATGGATAAGTTATTATAAATCTTAATGGTGAAACACACATACATAACACTGACGCTAAAATGCCATAAGGCAAATGTTTTTAATTCCACTTATTTGTGGAACCGCCATTTAGGTCATGTTAGAAAGGAACGCATGAAGGAACTCCATGCAAATGGATTTTTGGAGTCATTTGATTTTTGAATCGTTTGGCGCTTGCAAATCTTTTCAAAAGAGAATGACTAAAATACCGTTCATAGGCCAAGAGTTGAATGGTCAACTAACTTAGTGGAAACATATATGATGATGTATGTGGTTCACTAGGCATAGTTGTGTGCGGGAGATTCTTCTACTTCATGAAAACTTCCAACAATGAATTGAGTATATATATGAGGATATATTCGATAAGGAAGAAGTCTGAAACATTTGAATGGATTCAAATAAATTTCAGCATGAAGTGGATATCATCGTAATATAAAAGTCAAATATCTATGATTGGATCATGGTGGAAATATTCGAATTACGAGTTTTAGCGAACATCTAAGAGAGTTATGAAGTTGTTCTACAACTCACGTTTCTTGGAGTATCATAGTGATGATGGAGTATCCGAGAGATGTATCCAAACCTTGTTGGATCAATGATGAGATAAAATATTGATGCCATTATATTTTTTGTGGATTATGCTTTAGAGATTACCGCTTTTACACTCGAATAGAGCATCATCATGATCCGTTGAAATGACACCATACGAGTTATGGCATGGGTATGAACCCTAATAGTCCTTTCTTAAATTTTGGAATGCATAGCATAAAGTAAATAAGTTTACAACCAAAATCGGATGAATGTCTTTGTTGGTTATCCCACAGAGTTGATTGGGAATTCTTTCCACTATGGAGACAAAGACAAAAGTGTTTGTCCATGTTTCTTACTTATTTCCAAGAAAAAAAAATTAGCGAAGTATTTGAGTGGGAGGACAATAGAACTTGATAAGGTTTATGAACCTGAGCATAATGATCAGAGTAGCGCAGCATCGGAATTGGTTCCGGAAGCGGCCACGACGATCATGGCTCCCATGTCTACAAAATGTTATAGTCATGGAGATCGAAGTACTTATTGAACCTTGTAGGTATGGTTTACTTTGTGATCAAATAAATGTTTTGTGAACAAAGGATTGTTTTTTGAACAATGATAAACCAACTACATACAAAGAAGTTGTGATGGGCCCTAACTCCGTTAAAATGGCTATACGCCATGAAATCCAAGATAGATGAATACTTTTTGAAAGTAAATGGATCTATAAAATTGATGGACTTGGATAGGAATATCCTTGAATAAGCTCGACTTGTCGAAAAGTTGTTTACGACAAAGTTCAAAGAGTTGACTATGATAAGATTAGATCTTCCGTAGCAATGCTTATAGTCTATGTGGATTATTCTAGTAATCGCTACATATTTCTTTCATGAGATATAATAGTAGGATGGCAAAATACATTACTTAACAGAAGTGTGTATTAAAGGTGTATACAAGATACAACCAATTGTTTTGCTAGTCCGTGGAATACTAGATAGGTATACGAACTTCAATTGGATGAAGTGAGTATCGCGGAGTTGGAATCTTCACCGGATGAAATAGTCAAAGAGTTTTGGATTTCATCGTAAACGATGAAGATGCTTGCATTTGCAAGAAATTAAGTGGGAGCGCTGAGACATATTTATAATACTTTATGTAGATGACATATAGTTGGTTATAAATGATGTAATTATATACTTGATTATAAAAGGTTTCATTGAGAATTAACTTCAATGAAAGAATATGGACAGAAACATATTTAGTGTCAAGATCTATGAAGATAGATTGAAACACATAATAAGTTTAAGTCAAAGTACATAGAATGGATATTGAAGTAGTTCAATATAGAAATATTAAGAAGGTGTTCTTTTCATGTGAAGTTTTAACAAGACTTGAGTGTATCCGACACTCAATGAGTAAAAACACATGAGTGATTATGGATCACGAATAATGTGTACACAATCGGATGTCCCGTGCTCTAAAATGTTATGAGCATATACCGGAATGATTCATGTGATGATCATTGGACGACAGTAAGAATATCCTTGAGTACTTTAGAAGAACCAAGGATATATATATAATTTTATATGGGGTAATGTCAAACAAATCGCTGTAAGGTGTTGCACCGATATTTGTTTGGTCACATATAAAAATGAAATTCAAATCTCAATTAGGCTAAGTATTGTTTAAAAGGTAACACAATGCTAGATTTAGAAGAGTTCTAAATATTGTGACGGATTCTACAAACATAGGCAAATCATGACATTGTTTTGACAATGACTGAGGATGTTCAGTCGAGAGGTTCTTTGAGAACTTGGTGTAGTTCCGATAGTGTCAGAACTTTGAAGCTATATTGTGTATGACAATATTAGTGACATATTTCAGACCGCGGAATTAAGGTTCCACCAGAAGACCAAACATATTTAATGCCGACTCATTTGGAAAATGAGTGATGCATTGAGATGCAAATGAATTGCAAAATACATACGTTTCTGAGCATGTCAGATCCGTTGACTAAAACTTCTCCCGTGAGCAAAACATGATAAAGCACTGGAAGGCCAAGGTGTTATATCTTTACATATGTAAACTAGATTATTGACTCTAGTGCAAGTGGGAGACTGTTAAAGATATGCCCAAGAGGCAATAATAAAATGGTTATTATAATATATCTTTGTGTTTATGATAATGTTTACATACCATGCTATAATTGTATTAACCGAAACATTGATACATGTGTGTTATGTGAACAACAAGGAGTCCCTAGTAAGCCTCTTGTATAACTAGCTTGTTGATTAATAGATGATCATGGTTTCGTGATCATGAACATTGGATGTTATTAATAACAAGGTTATGTCATTATATGAATGATGTAATGGACACACCCAATTAAGCGTAGCATAAGATCACGTCATTAAGTTATTTGCTATAAGCTTTCGATACATAGTTATCTAGTCCTTTCGACCATGAGATCATGTATATCACTTATACCGGAAAGGTACTTTGATTACATCAAACGCCACTGCGTAAATGGGTGGTTATAAAGGTGGGATTAAGTATCCGGAAAGTATTAGTTGAGGCATATGGATCAACGATGGGATTTGTCCATCCCGATGACGGATAGATATACTCTGGGCCCTCTCGGTGGAATGTCGTCTAATAGCTTGCAAGCATATGAATGGTTCATAAGAGACCACATACCACGGTACGAGTAAAGAGTACTTGTCATGAGACGAGGTTGAACGAGGTATAGAGATACCGATGATCAAACCTCGGACAAGTAAAATATCGCATGACAAAGGGAATCGATATCGTATGTAAATGGTTCGATCGATCACTAAAGTCATCGTTGAATATGTGGGAGCCATTATGGATCTCCAGATCCCGCTATTGGTTATTGGTCGGAGAGAGGTCTCAACCATGTCGACATAGTTCGCGAACCGTAGGGTGACACACTTAAGGTTTGATGTCGTTTAAGTAGATATGGAATATGGAATGGAGTTCGAAGTTTTGTTCGGAGTCTCGGATAGGATCCAGGACATCACGAGGAGTTCCGGAATGGTCCGGAGAATAAGATTCATATATAGGAAGTCACTTTCCAATTTTGGAAATGATCTGGTGAATTTATGGAAGGTGGTTTCTAGAATTATCCGGAATAAATCACTATGGAAGGAGGAGTCCCGGAGGGACTCCACAAACCCTAACCAGCCAACCAAGTGGGAGGGTGGAGTCCATGGTGGACTCCACCTCCTTGGCCAGCCAAGTAAAAAGGGGAAGGGGAGAGTCCCTGTCCCTCTAGGTTTCGTCCATAAGGCAGTTTTTCTGTTGGGGTCTTATTCGAAGACTTTGGGCAAACCCTTAGGGTTCCACCTATATAATGAGGAGGAGAGGGAGGGGGCTGCCCATGGCTTGGCCGCACCACCCCTGCCCCCTTGAGGCCGACGCCCATAGCCCCCTCTCCCAAACCCTAGCCGCCCCTCCTCCACCACCTTTCCCGCATACGCTTAGCGAAGCTCCGCCAGAGATCTCCATCGACACCGCCACCACGCCATCGTGCTGCCGGGATTCCAAGGAGGATCTACTACTTCCGCTGCCCGCTGGAACGGGGAGAAGGACGTCGTCTTCATCAACACCGAACGTGTGACCGAGTACGGAGGTGCTGCCCGATTGTGGCACCGTCAAGATCTTCTACGCGCTTTTGAAAGCGGCAAGTGATCGTCTACCGCAGCAACGAGAGCCTCCTCTTGTAGGCTTTGGAAATCTTCAAGGGTTAGTCTCGTTCATCCCCTCGTTGCTCCCATCTTCTAGATTGCATCTTGGCTTGGATTGCGTTCTCGCGGTAGGAAATTTTTTGTTTCCTATGCAACGAATCCCTACGGGCGCCTCTAGTGAAATGTGGACCCCGGTCCTTCTTCTTTTAATTGCAATCTTGTACAACATTTTCCTGTTCTGTTCTCTGCAAACAATTCTTCTTCCACACGGTTCGTTTAATCCGTTGTTTTCAGCAAAACTAGTGAGCTTGACAACCTCGCTGAAAGTTGGGGACAAAGTACTTGATTGTTTGTGTGCAGGTCTCCAGATTGTTGCTGATGCCAGCAGTGTGCCCTGCCACGAGTTGGTTCACAACACCTCGGGAGAGAACGTTTTTCTCCTACCGATCGATAAACCTTGGTTTCTTACTGAGGGAAAACTTCCTGATGTGCTCATCATACCTTCCTCTTGGGATTCCACTCAATGTTGCGCATAAATTCTCATTCATCAACTCCGCGCTCAGCAACGAGTAGATCTCATACTCAGTACATGCGAATGCTAGCAAAAGACTGGGAGCGACCAAATAAGAGAGCAATAATTGCCATAATCATGCATAGCGACAAAACATTATTAATCAAAGCATAAAATGATATTACAAGTAAAAAACTAAATGATCATAGAGGCTTTAGGTGACTAGTTTGTAATCATAACATGTTGTAAGTATGTGCTAAGTCAACCCAATAAAACATCAAAGGAGAATACCACAATATTATGCTTTGTATGATGGAAATAACACATGATTCTTTCAATGGCACATTATGCACTCTCAGCTGTTTGAGACAAGTCATGCTACAACAATAGATACTAAGAATATGGCAAGAATAACATCCAACATGATATGCTAAAGTCTATGCCACAGTCTAGACAAGCTTCCGTTTGCATCACTATAGTCATGAAATATTTTACTCGTATCCAACACCAATCAACTTATTTGGAATAGATCTCAGAGGAAAATCATTATGGACCAGAGAGCTAATCATACATAAATAAAGAATACTAACAAGCTCTGAACAAAATTCGAGTGAAAGAACAAGAGCTAAACGTAGTACTAGCAAACTAGAACACTCGCAAAACAATAAGAGCGAAAACTTGAGTATTCTATGCAATGAAAACAGAGTGTGTCTCTATCCCACACAAGAATGCTAGGATCTAACCATATGCTACAGAAAACTAAAAACAAAAATAAAGAAGCTCCAAGAACAACACATAGCGTATAAAGCAATAAAATATAACGTATTGAAAGATGACCTGATATTTTTGTTGATGAAGAAGGGGATGCCTTGGGAATCCCCAAGCTTTGACGCTTGTACCTCTTGGATATTTCTTGGGGTGCAGGGGCATCCCCAAGCTTGAGATTTTGTACATTATTCATCTCATCACATCATTCTTCTCTCCCTACACTTGAAAACTTCCTTCATACAAAACTTCACACAATTCTTTATTAGCAGCATTAGTACAATCAAAATAAACAAATCCACTTGGGTTCAGTTTTAACATATATAAAACACCTTTTAAAGCATTAACTACTGTAGCAACTCTTCAAAAAGCTCTTTGATCAAAATAACTAAAAAAGAAAGAGATTTAAGAAGCAAATGCAAATAGTGCAGAAATCTGTTAAAACAGAACAGCAGGTAAAGATTGTTTTTTTTTTTGAAAATCTTCTGTTGCTCATCTAGAAAAGTGGTCATCTAACGAAAGTTATATAATAACCTGGGGCATATGAACAAAAATTTGCAGCTCAAAATTCCGCTCTGACTATTTTTACAAATTTTTATGTTGACAGCGTAGAATCTGCTTTCTCGACAACAACTTCTCCAAATCTTATTTTTTTCCTATTAGAGACTATTCTTGGCACAAAAACGAAATAACAATGATAAAAAGAGGTTATTACAGAGGTAATAACTTCCAAGACTCAATAAAATAAAAAATATAGAAAATAAATATAGGTTATCTCCCAAGAGTGATTTTCTTTAACGTCTTTCAGCTAGGCGCAGTAGTTTGAGAAAATGCTCACATAAGAAATATGAATTCAAGTAATAGAGAGCATCAAGAAGAAAATATGAAACACATTTAAGCCTAACCCGCTTCCTATGCATAGAAATCTTGTAATAAAATAAATCAAAGAAGTAACAAGCACAGGAAAGCAAAACAAGTGTAACTTCAAAATTTTCAGCATATAGAGAGGTATTTAAGTAACATGAAAACTTCTACAACCATATTTTCCTATCTCATAATAACTTTCAGTAGCATCATGAATAAACTCAACAATATAAATATCACATAAAACATTCTTATCAAGAGCCACATGCATACAATTATTACTCCCCAGATAAGCATAGTCATTCTTATTTATTGTACTGGGAGCAAATTCAACAAAATAACTATCATTATTATTCTCTTCACCATAATCATCAAATATAGGAGGCATATTGTAATCATAATTACTTTTCTCCTCAATAGTACGTGGACTAAAAATAACATAATCATCATTATAATCATCTTATATTGGAGGCATAGTATCATCAAAGTAAATTTCCTGCTCCGTTCTTGGGGAACTAAAAATATCATTTTCATAAAAACTAGCTTCAAGCTTAGACTTTTCCATAACATTAGCAATAATGGTGTTCAAACCATTCATACTAATAATATTGCTACTAGCATGAAAATAAAGTTCCATGGGTTTTTAAATTTTCTCTTCAAACACTTCATGTCCTAACTTAAGATAAATACTATAAAGCTCTCTAATTTTGTTGTTGTTTACCATTATGCCTAACTAGTGAAAATAAAAATAAGAAACAAAAAGATATAACTGCAGAATCTAAAGGAAATAACTTCGAGCACTCACCAGCAACTAAAAGACTTAGTAGCCAAAGGATGTGAGTACCTTTTACCTTACCTCCCCGGCAACGGCGCCAGAAAAGAGCTTGATGTCTACACACGCTTCTATTCTTGTAGACGGTGTTGGGCCTCCAAGTGCAGAGATTTGTAGAACAGCAGCAAGTTTCCCTTAAGTGGATCACCCAAGATTTATCGAACTCAGGGATGTAGAGGTCAAAGATATCCCTCACAAGCAATCCTGCAATTAAGATAAAAGAAGTCTATTGTGTTCCCAACACACCGACTACACTTGTCAGATGTATAGGTGCACTAGTTCGGTGAAGAGATAGTAAAATGCAAGTGATATGGATGAATACGAGTGGTAATAACAATCTAAAATAAATATGGTAGAAAGTAAACATGCAATAAAACAGTAAATAAACGATGATTCGATGTTTGGAAACAAGGCCTAGGGATCATACTTTCACTAGTGGTCACTCTCAACAATGATATCATAAAGAAATATAAATATAAGAACTTCACTATGTTACTCTGAACTACTCTCCGGTTGGATAACGAACACTAATTCACCGTGTAGGGCTGCAAAAACAAACCTTAAAGATGTATTCCCAAGTACTAATGAACACCCCACGCTGTCATTTTGAGCATTCATATGAGATACTAACACACCATAATTTCATAGAGACATCCAACTCAAATCATAATTCAGTGAACAAGTATTCTGTGAAATATAGTCTAAGAGACCCACACGATGCACACACCGTCACCTTTACACACATGGGACAAGGAGTCTCCGGAGATCACATAAGTAAAATCCACTTGAATAGCATAACGACATACAGATTACAAAGCTCATGATCACATAAAGATCACACCATGGGAGAGAGAGATAAACCACATAGCTACCGGTAGAGCCCTCAGCCCCAGGGAGAACTACTCACTCCTCATCGTAGGAGTTAGCAACGGTGATGGAGATGGAGATGGCTCCGGGGGAAATTCCCCGTCCCGGCAGCGTGCCGGACAGAGATTTCTGTCCCCCGGATCTTGTCTGCGACGGCGGCGGAGCTACGGAACTTTTCGTGGATGGAGTCTTGTATATCCAGGATTTTCCCGAGAAGATGTATAAATAGGCGGAGGATTTTGATCGGTGGGATGCCTGGTGGCCCCACACCTACCCTAGGCGCGGGCCAGGTCCAGGCCGCGCCTAGGGGTAGTTTGGGCGCCCTGCTGCGCCTCTTCGACCCCCCTTCGTACTTCGTCTGTGTTTCAGTAAAATATTGACTTCGGCTTTTCTTTCGTCCAATTTCGAGAATATTTCCTGTATAACTTTTCTGAAATACAAAAACAACACAAAACATGAACTGGCACTGTGACATCTTGTTAATAGGTTAGTGCCGGAAATCATGTAAAAGTGCCACGAAGTGTAAACAAAACATATATTAATTGGTGTAAAACAAGCATGGAGCATCAAAAATTATAGATATATTTGCAACGTATTATAAATGCAGGTGCAGTAAGAAGAAACCAAAAAAGATGAGCAAGCGTCTCAAGAAAAAGATCTGATATTCTAGGTAAAAAGGGAAAAGAGAAGGGATGGAAGAAGGCAGTGAGTAGAGTTATTTGTATAATAGCAGGTTTGGTTTAGTTCTGGACCTCTGGTGTAACATATGTTGTCTGGTCTTTAGTTGATTGTAGTTTTTGTTGTTATTTTCAGTTTCAACAGTTAAGTTTTAGGGGAGTTCGTGAGAATCACAAGAAATCTTGAACCTGATGTTTTATTTGGTTTCATCCGGTTAATGAAATCATGGGCCATGCCTCCTCATTCGAAAAAGAAATCATTGAACAATTATGTCCAGACTAAGAGGGGGAGGGGGCGAGGAGGACTGAAAGCTCCCTCAAAGTATGCTTGAAAATTGGATTGCGAAGAGGAAAAGACAACTTGGTTTCACGCATTGCTCTGTAATACGGAAAATAAATATGACGTGATATTGTTGCATGTACATCAAAAATAGGTAGTGGGCGCTCGTATTTACAATTTATAAAAGATTAGAATGGTAACTCTAATTACCGATGTACTCCCACCGTCTATAAATAAGTGGACATTTTTTTCGAAAATGAGCGGTTTTGTTACTTTTAAAATATTACACCTAGCCTCTGCATAACTAGGATGCACACAACCGTACAAATTCACAAAATACAACCATAAAAAGTCTAGGCTTATGCAAAAGAAACTGCGAACAAGAAAAACTATAAGAAAGGGGGCTCAATCCGGTTATCACGTTGCCATCCATGCTGGGAAAAAATATCTCTCGCTCTATCGTTAGCCTTCAAAATTTATGAATAATAGAATACACTTCTCTGTTTTCAATGCACGTTAAAGTAGGAAAATATATTTCTCTCGCATCACACGGGAATCAAGCTGGTCTTTATACTGAAATTACTTCTCTCATCACATGCGAAAATTAAAGGATTTTGCATTGGAAATGTGACTTCTTATTTTCTGCATGCGCTTATTATAGGTGAAAATGAAAGAGAAAGATGTTGAGTGACATATTTTCAATACAAAATCCTAAATATGTTTTGGAAAACCCGTACGTTCATATTTTTTTTTATTGAAAGAGACGCTCTTTTTGCCGATTAGAGCGCCCCGCTTTAGTGTTTTAGGAAATCGAACTTGGTAATCTGGGGTGTTTGATGTTCTGGGAGAAATGCTATTCTATGTAAGAAGGCCCCTGGCACTATCTGTGTCTTTCATTGCTTGGAGATTCGTGCTACCACGTTTGCAAAATAACCCTCCCACCTCTGTACTGGTCAAATTCTTAAGTCCATCGCATTTTGCAGAACGCCCCCTATGTTTGGAGGTATTTATACAAGTTACGTTTATTTTTCATCCCATAAAATTTTCTAGATGATTTTCATGGTTATTTTCGCAAGGATTTCCACAGTACGAAGGATTTATCAACAGTTTCTTACCAAACCTATACATTTTCCAGGTTTTCTATGTTACCCGCGTTGTTGTCTCATGAGGCGGTTGGAATTTTTATTAGTTCTAAAGTCAACAATATCCACACATTTTCCATTTTTAAATTATACTCACTGTAACTGTTGAATTAATCTAGTTTTGTACATGTGTCAACAAGATTCATACATGTTTCAATCTTAAAACCAAGATTCATAAGACGCATTCATTTTTATTAGCAAATTTATCATAGAAATAGAAAGTAATCTCTGAAGAAACTAGTAGACAACGAGCTGAAACAACATTGAATCTTGAAAGATGCATACAAGTTCTATACTAGTTTTAGCCAAGATTCAATACTAATGCAAACCTTTTTTGTTCATGCAGCGGCAGAATCATCACAAAAAATCGCAAGAATCAAAAAATTTATCACATAAATGGAAAGATCACTAGAACTTGAAAGAAATTCGCTTATAATTCGAGTAACAGTAGAACAAATCTATACAAGATTCACACAAGATTTAGACTTAATGCATACCATAACCACATAAAAAACAGAGAACAAAAAAAAGAACCCAAATCCGGGTCTAGGATCCTAGATCCGCGAGTCGAAAAAAACATCTCGAGGCAGACTAGTAGGACGCCGGCAACATGCTCGAGGTGCCGCAAGTGGCATCGATGTGAGTCAAGGGCAGCGCAATATCTCACCATGGAGGGCGCTGCCGCCGGACAAGTGTCAACACCCGGATTTTTAAGTCCAGATGCCTGTTATGCCATACATCGCAATCCCAGGAATATTGTTGTTGCGAGACATAACAGTTGAATATCATAAGTCATCATTCATTACATACCATAGTCGTCTTACAAATAGATCACATGATCCAATATTACAATAATAGTTGAACTATTGTTTCAACACACATCACAAATACATAGCGGAAGCGTAAGTAGAAGGGGACTCTATAGTCCACAGGCCAAACGCTTGACGTCAAGAGTAGTCCTAGTTGTCGTAGACGTCCTACTGTCCATCATCTTCATACTGTTGCTCCTCTTCATAGTCTGGCCATTTGAATAGCCAGGGACAAAGCCGTGAGTACTTTAAAGTACTCGCAAACTAATACTAATGTAAGTACTAACATTTCTGGTAAGGGGGTGCTAAGCTCTAGTTTCTTTTGCATAAAGCCAATTTTAGTTCACAAGTATTTGAAATAAAAACTCTTCAAGTGCTAACTAACTCAAGTGGGAACATTAGTGTCATTCCCACAACTCAGTTGGGTTTCAAGTCAAAGTCACCATTTCAAATTCAAATCACAAGTCACCCTTCACATGTCATATTTTTGAAAATGGTCTGATGACGGAACAGTATGGCCTTTCCAACCGTCCATAACCGTGGACGCGGCTATTCGAATAGTTCTACACTCTGCAGAGGTCGTACACTTGTGCCACAACATTTGCAATAATCCATCAGGGTTAACTGGCCCTGATTTATCACACTCCGTGTGCGGACTACCAACCATAACCTTTCACTTACATACCCTAGTATAGGCACCTCTCCCCATGAGCTAGGCCTCCCAGGGAAGACAAACTGTTAGCCTGGGAACTGCACAGGGCTTGGGCCGGACATTCACCTCATTTCACGTCATATCACATCATTTCATATCTCTTTGGAGGCAGCCCTTGGCATAACCCCGATGATGCTTGTTTAGAGGGAACCCATACTAAGATACATAAACTTCTAGTTAAGCCCTACCCATATCAGGTATTGTGGGGGTACTTGTAAAATTGGAATGGTATCGCATCCGAACCCAACCATCAGTTTTTCGTAAAATTCACCAAGTCATTCACAATTCATATTCACCTTCCAAAATCTTTCAATAGAATGAATCATCATTCCAAGGTTTTCAAAGTCTTTTCATTTCACAAGTTCCCATCTAGAGTAGTCAATTTTAATTTAGCACTAGCATCTAAGTATGAGGGGTGCTAAGTAATTTGCTTTGCTTCTAGGCTAACATTGATACTCTTGTAATAATCCAATACTCACCAAGTGAATCATGAATCAAAAAGTACTTTGATAAAACAAAGGTAAGTAAAGCTTGTAAAGTAAAACTGGGCAATAGGATCATAAACATAAAGTAAATGGGTAATGCCTTGCTCATGGTGAGCTTTGCACTTTGCAAGAGTATTATCTTGCAACAATAGAACTTGCGATGGTGTTAGCTTGCCTTGGTGGTTGAGGTGATCAAAGTGCTCTTCTTCTTCTGGGTAGAATCCTTCCTCTTCCTGGTATTCTCCCATACTAGCGTCTATACACGAATACGAGGATACAATCACCAAGCAATTCATTGGCTATTCTAAACATCACATGTATTCACACAAACTATTCTATTCACACAATTAATACAATTTGGTGCATTGGTGGTCTTGCTTGAGGAAAAATAATTTCCTCTCATTTCATATGTAAATGATAGTTTCCATATAGTTCTTGAGGAATAATTTCCTCTCATTGAATCTTCTTTAAGATTTAATTTCTCAAACAATCACTCATGAATTCAGGTTGACCTAAGTCAACCATTCATCATCATCATTTGAGAAATTGATTTAAATGAGGCAGAGATACCTCATACTATTTAACACTTCTACAAATGATTTAAAATCTCCAAGTATTTCATATGAGAGCATTTGACCAGGGGTCCAAACTTCATATGAAAGTACTTGGGACAAGATTTAAATGAAGTGAAACACCTCATATAATTTACACAAATTAAACTAGCATCACACATTACTATTAAGTGGGTAGATGTGTTCTTTTTTCTTATTTAAGAAAAATAATTTCCTCTCATACTAATTAAGGTGTTACTTTTAATTACTTAGAGAAATAATTTCCTCTCATTATCTTATTAAGATTTAATTTCTCTTATGAATAATATATGACCTAGGTTGACTAAGTTAACCTCTTCATACTCATCATTTAAGAAAAGGATTTAAATGAGGTGAAGCACCTCATACAATTTAATCCTAATATGGTAAAGATTTAATATCCTCAAACAATTCATATGAGACCTAAATGACCAGAGTCTCTACCTCATTTTGAAATGTTTGTGACAAGATTTAAGTGAGAGAAAAACTCCCATGTGATTTATTAATAGTTTTGGACAATATCTTTGACTAGAAATAGCCATATAGTCCTTTAATTAAGCTAGGCCATGATCATTCAGAGTAAGCATGGAATATTTTTGCAGAAACAATTAGTGTAAGTTAAATGTGAGCTATTAGAGTTGGAATTAACTAAATATCAGTTTTGGTTGATTTTTAAGATTTATTTGAATGTGCAAAAGTCTCTGAATTAATCTTTTTGTCACTTTAATTCTACAACAGATCTCACAGTGAGACCAGTGGCATGTTGTAGATCTTTTCAGTATCTTTCTAACAACATCAAGTTTGTTAAATTTGGCCAAGCCAAACAGATTCTATGAATTTTCAAAGTTGGAGCCAGTTATTGAATTTGAATTGAATTGATTTAACCGATTTTGAATTTAACGGGCTAGCGGGAACACTAGGTGGGCCGAAACGATTTAAACGGAACGAAAACAGCCCAGTAACGCAGCTGGTGCGCTTGGGCCGCCTGACAGAGTGGGGGCCACTCGTCAGCGACTCTTAAAAGCCGAATCGGTATGAGCTATTGTGGGGCGTAGGATTAGAACGCAGATCAACGGCTCAGAGCCGTCGTCTTCTCCGGCGAGATGCCGAGCGTCTGGCGGCGAGCCTAGGGGGTCGGAGGGCTAACCGTAGGTCCGGCGAGTGGCGGCGGTGTTCCGTTCGAGGTTGTCGAGGACGAGGAAGAAGCCTGTAGCAAGTGGCGTCCCTCGGGAGGCTCCGGCCGATGGCGATTGCTGCAGAGCTTCCGCGGCTCCGATCTTCCGATTGGGCTTGCTCCAGCGACGATCGAGGGTGTGGTTGGGTCGTGGAGAAGCAAGGATGGGAGGAGAAGGGATTGGTGTGATCAATGGCGTCCAGGGAACGTCCTATTTATAGAGGAGCTTGGGTGCTGCGGGGCAGGGTTGAAGTCGACAAGGGCGCGGCCGCTCCGGTGGGCTAGAGGGCTAGGCGACGACGCAATCGTGTTCACGACGTCATGGCGAGGCTATGAGCGTGAACGGAGCGGCAAGGGGATGCGTAGGGTGGTCGGGGCCGTGCATGTACTGGCGCGACCGTGGCGGGCGCGCTCGTCCTCTCCGGCGACCGTGGTCGCCAAGGCATGACGCCAGCTTGTCCGGCGAGCTCCGCGTGGCGAGGAGGGTACCAGGGCGCGTGGAGTTGGTCGGGGTACGACGAGGTACGGCGAACGCCGCGTGGCCGTGTCGCGCGCGTCCGTGCGCCGATGACGTCGCCATGCCGCTGGCGACGTACCTGGGACGTACTGGGCGCGCGTCGTCCGGGTCGTGTCGTTGTCCTCTCGGTCAATGGCGCGTACGGGTGAATCCAGGAGATCTTGGGCTAGCTGATGGACATGGTGGCGAGGCTGATCGTGGAGAGAAGAGAGGGGAGGCGCGTCGAGGTGGAACGGGATCGACATGGCCATGGCCAGCCATGTTCTGGTCGTGTCCATGTCGGTTTCTTGCATGGGCTAGGTAGGGTGAGGTCAGGGGAGCATGGCTAGGTCAAGTGGTGGTCAAGGTTTGGCATGGTTTGATCACATTTTGAAAATTGTGAATCTTGCATATGTTTCAATGTCTCATCTTTACTTGATCATAACTCTTGATCCAAAATGAATTTGGTATGATGATCTTTTCAAAAGTTGTTCATCTTGTTGTGTACTTGGATGACATGCAAAGATTTGCATTTGTTTAGTTTAGAGATCTTGAAATATAGAGGCTCAAAGTGGTGACCAGATTGTAAAAGTCAAAAATGACTATTATCTCATGTGATCATATTTTAATTTTTGAATTTGATTTAAATGGTATTTCTTTGATTCTTAAAGTTGTAATAAGTGTTTAATAACATGAGAGTGGATTTGGTAACCGCGTGTATACGTGAGCACGGTCTCTTTAACGTTGGATTTGCTTTGAGATTCTAGCAACACAGTTAGAAGAGCAAACGCCATGAAGTTAACTTTTGTAATCTAACCCGGCCTTGTTTCTGACCAGCAAGCGCGAAAGTACAACCCAGCATTGAACCGTACATTGGAGGGACCTGGACTGCTGTAGTTTGTCGCGTCGCTGCTTGTGGTGGAGAGCAGCCGAGACATCACGCGCTGCTGCTTACATGTGAATAAAGGAAGGATACATGGAGTATCGTTGAGGCGATTTGCACAAAAATAACCCAAAAGTGAAAGAAAAGCACAGACTGATCCTCCGGCGAAACTATTTCACCCATCTAACCCTTTTGTGTGGCGCCCCTCCCATCGGCGCCACACATGCCAGTGTGGCGCCCCTCCTGCCGGCGCCACTCTCCCAGCCGACGTGGCGCCCTCGACGCTGAGTTGGTCTGCCGATCCGACGTGGCAGCATGTGTGGCGCTCCTCCCAACGGCGCCACACATGCACTTGTAATTGCCCAAACCATACTGTGAGACAATTCGTCTGGGACTTAGCCGTTTTGCGAGGCTCTATGTGTGGCGCCGATGCCACGGGCGCCATACTAGCACGTGCGGCGCCGATGCCGCGGGCGCCACACAAAGAACCTTGCCAAAACTGCTAAGGACTTATCGTCCGGAGCCCCTGAATGTTTTCGACCCAATAGTTGATATAGGCTGGCATGTGTGGCGCCGATGCCACGGGCGCCACACTGTGCAGTGTGACGCCACTGTGGAGGGCGCCACACATTGACTTGTGTTAAAAACCTGAAAAATCATACCAAACTCCAACAGTTTTGAGTACAACATTGGACACAACAAGTAGCAATTTCAGAACATACACATATAACACTTCATAGCTCACATCGTAGCAAGTAGATTCAAACAACAAGTAGCATTACAGACATGGTTCGAAATGACATAGGGTTCACAACTCGATACTTATCAAGATATAGTTCACAACAACACGGAGCACATCCTAGTGTCGTCCTCGACGTGTCGTCCTCACGGGCTGCTTCCGGACGGCCATCCTCTTCGTCCGCTGCCGTGGCTCTTGTTGCTGCTGCTCCTCCTGCTCCTCCTCCTCTGAAGATAAGGGCTCGTCGTACCTCATCCTCCTCAAAGATGATCTCCGCGGCGGCGCCTCATCCTCCTCAATGACAACATTTTTTCCTCGGTTGACATAATCTTCCGGAGTGTACCGGTTTGGAGCATTGCCCCTTGGCTTGAACTGGTAAGCAGACCGTGGGGCTTGCTTGGAGGTATGCTTTGGAGGTATGCTTTGACCCAGAATTTCGTCGTCGTCGAGAATCTTCACAAACAAGAACACATGAGATTACAAAACTTGAAATTAGTAAGAACATGTTTGATAGCAACAAAATAGTCCATACCTCCCGCTCTTCAGAAGAGGAGGATGTAGGAATTTCGCCTTCGCGGCAACCTAGCAAGCTGGCTAACCGCCGCATCTTTCGTGCAGTGTTCTGCGTCATGGAACTCATGGTTACAAAGCCACCACAACATAATAGCGTACATTCAAAGTTGGTGATCATACCTTAATGAAATTCCGCAACGGTCCGACAGGCTTTTCATCTCTCCCGCTCTGCTCCCACACAATCTCGCACTCGTGAGCTGTTTTTTGGATCTCCTCCCGCTGTGACAAACATAGCATACACAATTGAAGCGAGCACATGGCAATCTAGATGATGTACTAGTTAGTGAGAGAATCCATTACCACGAAGTTCAGCTCCGAAGCAATAGAAGTCGATCTCCCTCTGCGAGCAAAGGTGTCATGCTGGCTTTGCGCAACCTCATCGAACTCGATGGGGTCGTCCAAGATGTCCTCAGCATACGCGTGCTTCACTAGCTCGATACGCGTGTTCTCATGGAACCACTCGAGGTATTTGTTGAAAGCGGCCAAGTCGTGAGGCACAATCTCCTCAGGGCCAGCATTCCGTGCCGCTTCCAAACAGTGTTGGAACGCTGCGACGTGGCCGCTATGATGGACTCGGCCAATTTGTGATCTTCCTCGCCGCCGCCTATCAAGCCTGCAAGAATCAAGAAGTTAGTTGGTACCTCTTCTATCAAGAATCTTCCATCGCATGATTCCAGAAGTTTACCTATGAAGCGCCTTGTCCGTGTCTTGCCACACTGGTGGCCACTCCTGATACAGCCCAAACTGTCTCATCACTCTTTGCGGCTGGTGGTGTTCAACAAGCCACATGCATATGAGTGGGCAGCGCATACGCCAGAACCGCGCCTCCTCCGTGCACTTATGGTTGAGGTCAGGCATCCCCGCGCCAATACGGTAGTTGGTACCATATGGCTCCCATTCCACCTGCAGAAAACAAATAGTTCAGAATTTACAACATGCCAGTAGATCTGACGATTCCTTGGTCGATTTGGTGGGGGGGGGCGAAGGGGAGGCGGGCGGCGGCGGCGGTTTCGTGGGAGCAGAGAAGAAAGAAGAGAGAAGATGAGGTCTGGTCGGGCTGGGGCGGGCGCGGGCGCCACACTTAATTAGATGTGTGGCGCCCGTGGCATCGGCGCCACACTTGCATGTGTGGCGCCCGTGGCATCGGCGCCACACGTACAGGCTCGCAAAACGGGTAAGTCCTAGACGAATTGTCTCACAGTATGGTTTGGGAAATTACAAGTGCATGTGTGGCGCCGATGTGAGGGGCGCCACACATGCTGCCACGTCGGATGGGCGAACCAGCTCAGCGTTGAGGGCGCCACGTCGGCTGGGAGAGTGGCGCCGGCAGGAGGGGCGCCACACTGGCATGTGTGGCGCCGATGGGAGGGGCGCCACACAAAAGGGTTAGATGGGTGAAATAGTTTCGCCGGAGGGTCAGTCTGTGCTTTTCTTTCATTTTTGGGTTATTTTTGTGCAAATCGCCTATCGTTCAGGGTAATCATTGCATGCATCAAAAGGCTGCACCAATGCGTACCATGCAACACAGTGGATAGCAAACAGTAAACATCAGAACTAGTAGCAACTAGACTTTTTTCCTCGCATTACATGGCTCGCTGTCGATGCTGCTAGCTGTTGAATGAGCATGCACGTGTGAATCACTAATCCGTTCCACGAACCAAGTAGGAATATGCGGTAGGAAAAAAATGTCGCATGCAGTATTACAGTGCATGGACCAACACACAACGAACAGCAATTAGGAGTAAATAGCACTGGGAGTCACACAACTTGTCCCGCATGTGCACTTAAGTCACGGAAGTTGCAAAATGTGTAAATGAGCCACATAACTTTACTTCCGTGTACACGCTAGGTCACAAACCGGTCAGCTGTCTGGTTTCGCAAAAATACCGCTCTGAAAATTTGCAGAAACAACCCTTACTATCTCTATATCCTGAAGAAGTCAACCCAGAGTGACCAGCCTGTCCGTGTGGATCCCACCTGTCATGCGCGTAGGAAAGAAATAAAATCAAAATAGGTGCAATGTGGGGATTTGAACTTGAGACCTGCTGGTCCAGGCTTGCGCATGGAACCAGGACACCACTCATTCACTTCAGTAAAACATGTGGATTACGCCTTATTATAATATATATTCCTGTGCAGAATTAGTTTATTTATAAAAATTTAAAATACAAATTTTAATTCGGAAATACATATACATTGTTATTATGTACGTGCCAAGATGCGGTAAAAAAAATCGTTATGATTTGGGCTGTAGAAAAAAATATCGGAAATACATATACATTAAGAACGACATTTTTTTAGCTTGCTGAAATTTTTGAAACATCCACCTTTCAGTCTCAAAATAATATGCTAAAAAATACTTAGCTATATATATATATGTCAAAGATTGGACGACAAAATTTTCTTTTGAAAATACGTTGTGTTTTTGGAAATAAAAAAATACAAATTTCTAACAAAAATACTCATATATATACTTTATGAATTATTATTTTCAACAGCCCAAATCATAAACATTTTTTACCGCAACTTATCACGTACATAATAACAATGTATATGTATTTTCGAAATAAAATTTGTATTTTTTAATTTCAAATTTTAAAATATGTTAATTCTCCAGAGTAATAACTAGTATAATAAGTAATAATCCACCCAATGTACCCAAGCGATCAGGTGGTTTGTTGGTTAGCAGGTCTCAAGGTCGAATACCCATCCTGCGCCCATTTCCATTTTAGTTATTTCCTACACGCCTGACATGTGGGACCCGCCTGTATAGGCTGGTCACTCTGGATTGACTTCATCAGCAATATATATAGTAAGGGTGTTTCTACAAATTTTTAGGCTGTATTTTTTTGAAACCAGACAGCAGACCTAGGGAATAGATTTAGTAAGGGTGTTTCTGTAAATTTTCCGGCGGTATTTTTGCAAAACCAAGCAGCATACCGGTTTGTGACCTGGGATGCACACTGAAGTAAAGTTATGTGACTCATTTGCACATTTCGCAACTTCCGTGACTTAAGTGCACATGCGGGACAAGTTGTGTGACCCCCAGTGCCATTTACTCAGCAATTAGCAAACAAACAAACCACAAAGATGCATCTAGACTCTTTTTTGCATTGCATGGCTGGTTTGGAGGCTACGATGTGTATTTTCTTCGATCGCTCGACCGTTGACGACCTCGCCGTGCTCCCGTTGTACCACGCCATGCCGTCTTACGACCGCAAGGCCGTCTCTCAAGCTTGTCAAGGCGTCGGCCCGCCCCTTCCGGCCGCCGGACTTGCCGGCCTCGGAGCAATGTGTATTGTCCCCGGTGGCGCGCGCTAACCAAGTGTCTCTTGATACTAGCGTCCGTAAGTCCCGTTTGGCCGCCATGGTCCCGGACGCCACGCCGGTGTGCTTGCCCACGGTGATATCCTCCTCGCTGCCCGTGGAGCCGTTCCCCGCACGCCCGCGTAGCCCCGTCGCCGATGCCCGCCAAGAGAAGCAGGTGAGGCACGGTGCCGCAGCCAGCCTGCCCGCCGCATCGTCGGCCAACCTAGCGAGCAGCTCCGACCGCCCGCCCGTCGCAGGCCGGCGCCGCCCGCCCATAGCAGCAACATCGCCCGTCGGTGGTAGCAGCGCCGCCCACCCGTCGCAGCGAGCTCGGTGGCCTTGCCGGCTCCAACCCGGCCTCCTCTCGCCGCCGCCGGACCCACGCCGGAGCGGCACAAATCGGGCGGAGCTCCCTCGCCGGCCGAATCCAGCCGAGGCGAGGAGGGCCTATGGAGGAGGACGCCGGAAGTTGCCGAGCGACGGACCGTGCGGCGTCTCGTGCGGCTACCGGCGGCGAAGCCATGAGGAAGATGGGAGGCTCGATGGGCGGCGCAGGGTCGGGGCTCGCGGGGGCGCGTACGGCAGCAGACGCGACGTGCACGGCCGGCAGGTGCGGCGGTCTAGGTTGGGGAGGGCTGCCTCCATGGCCGAGCTGAAGAATGCGTGCAAGAGCGGACCAAGCTTATTCATTCTGGATCGGTCCAGTACAATTTGCTACTCAGCATTTTTTAATTCTCTCTTCATTAAATGGGTCCCACACGCGTGCACTTTGTAGAAAGATTTTTGGCATCACACACGACCGCATGGTGCCTGCTGCTACTTGTCGCCTATCAACATCACAAAAAGCGTTCTCACCAGCTAAACGGCACGACAGACGGCGTTAGACACGTGTCGGGTAGGAACCGCGTGCTCTTGTATACACCCGGTCACCAGACTTCTTTTGTTAATAACATAATTCAACTAATGGTGAAGGCCAAATTGGTCTAGGTCAAAGATTTGGAAAAATGGCATAAACCATATGTGAGGGTTTTGTGATTTCCTACTTCTTATTCTTTTATTTTTCTTTGCTTCATTTTGACAAGAGTGAGATGTATTTGATGTTAGATTGAGTTGGGTAAAAGGTTCAAACCATTTTGGGGCAATGTGAGTGCCTAGGTCAAAATTTAATATTTTGGCTAAGTGCCACATATGCCTCTATGCATATGTTTGATTTTATTTTACTTCTCACTTGAATTGGTTGGTAAGTACTTGGTTGGGTGTGTTGATGTATTTCAAAACATCTACCAAGGTCAACACTCAAAGTTGGAGCATTTGCAAAAAGTAGCCATAGGCTTGCATATGCCTTTTTCTTATTTAAGATCACCTCTGTTTTTTTCTTTTTTTTCAAAGATTTGTGACAAGAGGGATGAGGTTTAGGGTTTAGTGGGGTTCACCATGGTTCACCACTATTTAGAAAAAAATATTAAAGGTATGGTTCAAGATTTACCTATTAGGGCTATATGCCCACATATGTCTTTTTCTTTATTTTGGTTTCTCAAAATAGATCCCTTTGGTTTTGAGAAGATCAAGGTTTAGGGTTTTTCTTATTTGATTTCTTTCTCTTTTATTTTATATGTGATCTTCACTCGATCACTTTAGGGTTTTAGGGTTTATCACACAAACATAGTAACACTCATCATGGCAAAACACAAGTATTAGGTATGAGCACTATGCATAGCACTCTATGTAAGAAAAGTTTTTTGTTGGTTCTCATTTCTGGAAAAAGGAAATTCATTTTCTCTTTGTTTTAAAATTTGGGATGTTACAAACCCTTCCCCCTTAAACAAATCTCGTCCCGAGATTTTAAGAAAAGTTAGGTTCCTAAAAGAGATTGGGCGATATGATTGAACAGGAAAACATACTTGGCATGGCCTGAGGTGCTTCCTGTGCTTCAGCTGCATTCATGTGGTAGAGGCGGCCGTTGCGGTTGTTCTGGTTCCTTCGGGCTGCGAAGCGGCGCTGTTGCTGAGCAGGTGCAGTGGTATTGGCGGCAATCTTGGCAAGCTTCTTGGGGCACTCATTGGAGTAGTGACCCATAACTCCACATTCATAGCAGTTGATGGTGGACTTGTCCTTGGGGTTGACGGGAACAGTGTTGCTTCCAGTCATTTGGGCAGTATTGGGGTTGTTGTTGTTGGTGCGGTTGCCGTTGTTATTGTTGCTGTTGGTGTTGTGGTTGTTGTTGTTGTTGCTTCCGGGCTTCGGGGGTCCTCCGTTGTTGTTGGCGTAGTTGGGGCGATAAGTCTGAGCAGTGGGCTTGTTGTATCTTGGAGTAAATCCTCCAGATGAGTTGTTGCGGTACTTCTGGGTATTGCTGGACCCATGCTGGTTTATCATCCGGCGTTTGCGGTTCTCATTGGCTTGGTGTAGTTTCCCTTCCATCTGGATGGCTGAGTCCACCAGGGCTTCTAGGTCAGCAAAGGGAATGTTGACTAGCACTGTCTGCATCTCATCATGTAGTCCGTTCAGAAATCTCTCCTTCCTCTTCTCATTGGTGTCGGTTTTGTCGGGGGCATACCTTGACAAGGTGAGGAACCTGTCGCGGTATTCTACCACCGACATTCTACCTTGCTTGAGTTCACGGAACTCGTCTCTCATCTTCTTGATCAGTCCTTGGGGCACGTGATACTTGCTAAACTTCAGCTTGAAGTCCTCCCAGGTCATCATTTGCCCCGCATTCATTGCGCGGGCACTTGTCCACCAGGCTCTGGCAGGTCCTGACAGGTAATGGGTGGCGAACAGCACTTTCTCTCGCGGCTTCAACTCCCGCAACTTCTAGGTTGTTCTCCATGGTCTGGAGCCAGTCATCTGCGTCGAGGGGCTCTTCGGTCTTGCTGAAAATAGGTGGGTTGGTGTTTTGAAAGTTCTTCAGTTTTGACCCAGGGTGGTCGTGGTTTCCATGGCCGTTGTTGTTCTGAGCAATCTGCTGCAGTGCGGCAATGTTGGCGTGTCGTTCAGCTCTCTCGGCTTCGCGGTCTGCCATCATCATCTCTAGCATCTGCATCATTGCGTCTTGGGTGGTGCTGCGGGTTGGTGGGGCCATCTGAATATTGAGGTAGATGATAAGATAAGAGGGAAATTTCTATGGTTTGTTTGATTTAAAGTTCAAAAAGTTCAAAACTTGAAAACTGGAGTAGTGTTGAGGGGGTAAAAACCAGCAACACTTTTTCATTCATACCAAACATCACACATTACAAATCTAACACACCGTTGGTTTGAAGAACCATTCATTCGCTCTACGATACAAGGGGATCCTGATACAACTCACACCTACTTAAGTGCTGGAGTGATACTACTCTTCAGGGGGGGGGGGGATTCTTCGTCTTCACGGGTAATGTGCTTGGCGAGAGGCAAGGGCGTTGTCCAAATCCCTGCGGGTTTTGTACAGCCTGGAGTCCTGGTGTGCTACATAGTGGTTCATCTCCGTGGGTGGTGGCATGGTCATCGATCTTCCCATGGAGTCATGTCTTGGGTAGTAGATGAAGCGAGTGTTCCGGATCTTGTTCTCATTTTGTCCACATAGACGGGCAATGGCTTCTTGCATAGCTCTGACTAGTCCTTCCTTCCAGTGCTTCCCGTTACGTAAAACCATATGGTTTCCCATACCGGGGCTCCCTGCTTTCTTCGTAGATCTGTAGAAACTTCCCACCGAGGTGGTTCTCCTAACTGATTTTTGAGGGGTATTCCGAAGAACTCGGGATATGGGTGTCCTAGATATTCCACTAGTTGCTTCAAATCCTTTTCGAACTTTAGGTCGCCTCCGTGACCAAGCTAATAGAACTCCCATTGGTACTCCATCTGTGAGCAATTAGGGTAAGTAAGTTAGTGAAGGGATCAAGTGTGCAAAATTTTATGTAGAATTTCAAAGAAAAGTAGAGCATAAATTTCTCTTTTTGAAAAAGTTATCAAGGATAAGAGTGAGAATAAAATTTCATAAATATTCACTTCATTGGTTTTGAAACTAAGTTTTTCAGAAGTCCATTCTAACTAGGGTCTCCTAAGGTCAAACAATGGCTCTGATACCAACTTGTCAACACCCGGATTTTTAAGTCCAGATGCCTGTTATGCCATACATCGCAATCCCAGGAATATTGTTGTTGCGAGACATAGCAGTTGAATATCATAAGTCATCATTCATTACATACCATAGTCGTCTTACAAATAGATCACATGATCCAATATTACAATAATAGTTGAACTATTGTTTCAACACACATCACAAATACATAGCGGAAGCGTAAGTAGAAGGGGACTCTATAGTCCACAGGCCAACGCTTGACGTCAGGAGTAGTCCTAGTTGTCGTAGACGTCCTGATGTCCATCATCTTCATACTACTGCTCCTCTTCATAGTCTGGCCATTTGAATAGCCAGGGACAAAGCCGTGAGTACTTTAAAGTACTCGCAAACTAATACTAATGTAAGTACTAACATTTGTGGTAAGGGGGTGCTAAGCTCTAGTTTCTTTTGCATAAAGCCAATTTTAGTTCACAAGTATTTGAAATAAAAACTCTTCAAGTGCTAACTAACTCAAGTGGGAACATTAGTGTCTTTCCCACAACTCAGTTGGGTTTCAAGTCAAAGTCACCATTTCAAATTCAAATCACAAGTCACCCTTCACATGTCATATTTTTGAAAATGGTCTGATGACGGAACAATATGGCCTTTCCAACCGTCCATAACCGTGGACGCGGCTATTCGAATAGTTCTACACTCTGCAGAGGTCGTACACTTGTGCCACAACATTTGCAATAATCCGTCAGGGTTAACTGGCCCTGATTTATCACACTCCGTGTGCGGACTACCAACCATAACCTTTCACTTACATACCCTACTATAGGCACCTCTCCCCATGAGCTAGGCCTCCCAGGGATGACAAACTGTCAGCCTGGGAACTGCACAGGGCTTGGGCCGGACATTCACCTCATTTCACGTCATATCACATCATTTCATATCTCTTTGGAGGCAGCCCTTGGCATAACCCCGATGACGCTTATTTAGAGGGAACCCATACTAAGATACATAAACTTCTAGTTAAGCCCTACCCATATCAGGTATTGTGGGGGTACTTGTAAAATTGGAATGGTATCGCATCCGAACCCAACCATCAGTTTTTCGTAAAATTCACCAAGTCATTCACAAGTCATATTCACCTTCCAAAATCTTTCAATAGAATGAATCATCATTCCAAGGTTTTCAAAGTCTTTTCATTTCACAAGTTCCCATCTAGAGTAGTCAATTTTAATTTAGCACTAGCATCTAAGTACGAGGGGTGCTAAGTAATTTGCTTTGCTTCTAGGCTAACATTGATACTCTTGTAATAATCCAATACTCACCAAGTGAATCATGAATCAAAAAGTACTCTGATAAAACAAAGGTAAGTAAAGCTTGTAAAGTAAAACTGGGCAATAGGATCATAAACATAAAGTAAATGGGTAATGCCTTGCTCATGGTGAGCTTTTCACTTTGCAAGAGTATTATATTGCAACAATAGAACTTGCAATGGTGTTAGCTTGCCTTGGTGGTTGAGGTGATCAAAGTGCTCTTCTTCTTCTGGGTAAAATCCTTCCTCTTCCTGGTATTCTCCCGTACTAGCGTCTATACACGAATACGAGGATACAATCACCAAGCAATTCATTGGCTATTCTAAACATCACATGTATTCACACAAACTATTCTATTCACACAATTAATACAATTTGGTGCATTGTTGGTCTTGCTTGAGGAAAAATAATTTCCTCTCATTTCATATGTAAATGATAGTTTCCATATAGTTCTTGAGGAATAATTTCCTCTCATTGAATCTTCTTTAAGATTTAATTTCTCAACCAATCACTCATGAATTCAGGTTGACCTAAGTCAACCATTCATCATCATCATTTGAGAAATTGATTTAAATGAGGCGAGAGATACCTCATACTATTTAACACTTCTACAAATGATTTAAAATCTCCAAGTATTTCATATGAGAGCATTTGACCAGGGGTCCAAACTTCATATGAAAGTACTTGGGACAAGATTTAAATGAAGTGAAACACCTCATATAATTTACACAAATTAAACTAGCATCACACATTACTATTAAGTGGGTAGATGTGTTCTTTTTTCTTATTTAAGAAAAATAATTTCCTCTCATACTAATTAAGGTGTTACTTTTAATTACTTAGAGAAATAATTTCCTCTCATTATCTTATTAAGATTTAATTTATCTTATGAATAATATATGACCTAGGTTGACTAAGTTAACCCCTTCATACTCATCATTTAAGAAAAGGATTTAGATGAGGTGAAGCACCTCATAAAATTTAATCCTAATATGGTAAAGATTTAATATCCTCAAACAATTCATATGAGACCTAAATTACCAGAGTCTCTACCACATTTTGAAATGTTTGTGACAAGATTTAAGTGAGAGAAAAACTCCCATGTGATTTATTAATAGTTTTGGACAATATCTTTGACTAGAAATAGCCATATAGTCCTTTAATTAAGCTAGGCCATGATCATTCAGAGTAAGCATGGAATATTTTTGCAGAAACAATTAGTGTAAGTTAAATGTGAGCTATTAGAGTTGGAATTAACTAAATATCAGTTTTGGTTGATTTTTAAGATTTATTTGAATGTGCAAAAGTCTCTGACTTATTCTTTTTGTCACTTTAATTCTACAACAGATATCACAGTGAGACCAGTGGCATGTTGTAGATCTTTTCCGTAGCTTTCTAACAACATCAAGTTTGTTAAATTTGGCCAAGCCAAACAGATTCTATGAATTTTCAAAGTTGGAGCCAGTTATTGAATTTGAATTGAATTGATTTAACCGATTTTGAATTTAACGGGCTGGCGGGAACACTAGGTGGGCCGAAACGATTTAAACGGAACGAAAACGGCCCAGTAACGCAGCTGGTGCGCTTGGGCCGCCTGACATAGTGGGGGCCACTCGTCGCCGACTCTTAAAAGCCGAATCGGTATGAGCTATTGTGGGGCGTAGGATTAGAACGCAGATCAACGCGCTCGAGCCGTCGTCTTCTCCGGCGAGATGCCGAGCGTCTGGCGGCGAGCCTAGGGGGTCGGAGGGCTAACCGTAGGTCCGGCGAGTGGCGGCGGTGTTCCGTTCGAGGTTGTCGAGGACGAGGAAGAAGCCTGTAGCAGTGGCGTCCCTCGGGGAGGCTCCAGTCGATGGCGATTGCTGCAGAGCTTCCGCGGCTCCGATCTTCCGATTGGGCTTGCTCCAGCGACGATCGAGGGTGTGGTTGGGTCGTGGAGAAGCAGGGATGGGAGGAGAAGGGATTGGTGTGCTCAATGGCGTCCAGGGAACGTCCTATTTATAGAGGAGCTTGGGTGCTGCGGGGCAGGGTTGAAGTCGACAAGGGCGCGGCCGCTCCGGTGGGCTAGAGGGCTAGGCGACGACGCAGTCGTGTTCACGACGTCATGGCGAGGCTATGAGCGTGAACGGAGCGGCAAGGGGATGCGTAGGGTGGTCGGGGCCGTGCATGTACTGGCGCGACCGTGGCGGGCGCGCTCGTCCTCTCCGGCGACCGTGGTCGCCAAGGCATGACGCCAGCTTGTCCGGCGAGCTCCGCGTGGCGAGGAGGGTACCAGGGCGCGCGGAGTTGGTCGGGGTACGACGAGGTACGGCGAACGCCGCGTGGCCGTGTCGCGCGCGTCCGTGCGCCGATGACGTCGCCATGCCGCTGGCGGCGTACCTGGGACGTACTGGGTGCGCGTCGTCCGGGTCGTGTCGTCGTCCTCTCGGTCAATGGCGCGTACGGGCGAATCCAGGAGATCTTGGGCTAGCTGCTGGACATGGTGGCGAGGCTGATCGTGGAGAGAAGAGAGGGGAGGCGCGTCGAGGTGGAATGGGGTCGGCATGGCCATGGCCAGCCATGTTCTGGTCGTGTCCATGTCGGTTTCTTGCATGGGCTAGGTAGGGTGAGGTCAGGGGAGCATGGCTAGGTCAAGTGGTGGTCAAGGTTTGGCATGGTTTGATCACATTTTGAAAATTGTGAATCTTGCATATGTTTCAATGTCTCATCTTTACTTGATCATAACTCTTGATCCAAAAAGAATTTGGTATGATGATCTTTTCAAAAGTTGTTCATCTTGTTGTGTACTTGGATGACATGCAAAGATTTGCATTTGTTTAGTTTAGAGATCTTGAAATATAGAGGCTCAAAGTGGTGACCGGATTGCAAAAGTCAAAAATGACTATTATCTCATGTGATCATATTTTAATTTTTGAATTTGATTTAAATGGTATTTCTTTGATTCTTAAAGTTGTAATAAGTGTTTAATAACATAATTCAACTAATGGTGAAGGCCAAATTGGTCTAGGTCAAAGATTTGGAAAAATGGCATAAACCATATGTGAGGGTTTTGTGATTTCCTACTTCTTATTCTTTTATTTTTCTTTGCTTCATTTTGACAAGAGTGAGGTGTATTTGGTGTTAGATTGAGTTGGGTAAAAGGTTCAAACCATTTTGGGGCAATGTGAGTGCCTAGGTCAAAATTTAATATTTTGGCTAAGTGCCACATATGCCTCTATGCATATGTTTGATTTTATTTTGCTTCTCACTTGAATTGGTTGGTAAGTACTTGGTTGGGTGTGCTGATGTATTTCAAAACATCTACCAAGGTCAACACTCAAAGTTGGAGCATTTGCAAAAAGTAGCCATAGGCTTGCATATGCCTTTTTCTTATTTAAGATCACCTCTTTTTATTTTGTTTTTTTTTCAAAGATTTGTGACAAGAGGGATGAGGTTTAGGGTTTAGTGGGGTTCACCATGGTTCACCACTATTTAGCAAAAAATATTAAAGGTAGGGTTCAAGATTTACCTATTAGGGCTATATGCCCACATATGTCTTTTTCTTTATTTTGGTTTCTCAAAATAGATCCCTTTGGTTTTGAGAAGATCAAGGTTTAGGGTTTTTCTTATTTGATTTCTTTCTCATTTATTTTATATGTGATCTTCACTTGATCACTTTAGGGTTTTAGGGTTTATCACACAAACATAGTAACACTCATCATGGCAAAGCACAAGTATTAGGTATGAGCACTATGCATAGCACTCTATGTAAGAAAAGTTTTTTGTTGGTTCTCATTTCTGGAAAAAGGAAATTCATTTTCTCTTTGTTTTAAAATTTGGGATGTTACAACAGGGGAGCATGGGAGGGCGCGGTCGCGCGCCACGGGAGGGCGCCGCCGCCAAACAAGGGAGCACGGGAGGGCGCGGTCGCACGCCACCGGAGGGCGCCGCCTGATGGGAGAGCGCCGGATGGTGCGGTTGGCCGCCATGGGAGGGCGCCGCCGCCGAATGGGAGAGCGTGGGAGGGTGTTATCGGCCGCCACAGGGGGGGGGGGGGGGGCTTCCACCGGAGCAAGGGGAGGAGGACACCAGGGTGGGGAGGTTAGGGTTAGGTTTCTATTTGGGGCTTTTATACATAGCTCTCCTGCCTTTGTCAATTTGTACTTTTGTGAGGGTCTAAAGTGCAAAAACGGCTAAGGCTTTAACTAGTGAACTTTTGCACGAATCTCCAACAAATGAAGGCTTTAGATAGTGCCAGGGTGGCTTAGGACGTTCGGGAAATCCGCACTGCTTAGAAGTGCATGTGCATCCAACGTGAATAACGATCTCATGTGCATCTGACCATTAGTGCATCCTTTAGCGCTCTACCAAATGAATCAATTGGATGGAATTCATGCACTTGAAGCCTTTCGCCGCCCAAAAAATGATGCACATGCACATGAGAACTTCGCAGTCACGTGTACTCACGTTCTAGAAGATCTGAGCATGAACTGAAGTGCGAACACGCAGGATTACAGATCCACCGACGACTTCCGTGGTTCCTACATCAGGCATAATTTGAAATTTATCCAGCTTAGGTATCTAATCGACCGCCGTAGATGTCAACAGCTCAGAAGAACAGCACCATCAGAGATAAGAACAGACGATGCATAAACACTGGCAAAACTGAACAGAACGTACATTGGCTACAACTAACAACACGCACACAAAAATGCATAAACACACACTATTGCAATTGCAAGTTTGCAACACACTGAGACATCCATCAACTCAACAATGCATATAACTAGATGGTTACTCACTCTCGCTGCTAGCCGGATCGATACTTAGATGCGGCGCGCGCGATCAGTTTGATGGACAGTTCCGAGCCGTAGATGGGCCGTAGAAGAGGACGCTGGTGGGGCAGTAGATGCCCTGCAGCCCCACCGGCGGGGTGGTGATGGTCTCCTTGATGATCGAGAGCCCGACTCCCTTGTTCGGCGGGTAGACGGGTTTGTTGCAGAGCGGCGTCGGCGAGGTGCCCAGGAAGACCTTGCAGTTGCGCTGGTTGAAGTTAGCTATGTCGTAGAACATCACCAGGAAGTAGCCGTTCTCGTCGGAGACCGTCGCCGTCACGTTCACCACCTTCTTCCCGTAGCACACCAGCTGCAGCGTCGCGCCTGCGAGAAGGGAGACGACCATGACGGGCAATTGGCGTCAGATTGCGTGCATTGATTCGTCGATCACGAACTATATATAGCTAGGATGTGCGTGGGTGATGCAAACCTTGGAGGGGCGATGCGTCCATGTCACGGTTGTAGCGCGTGGACCTGCAAGTCTTGCAGTAGATCACTCCCTGCACGATCACGAACGGGTAGACCGGCGGCGGCGGCATCACGTACGACGGTGACGGCGACATGTCCGTGTCATTGGCCAGCGACGGGGGCATGGAGATGCCATTGGCCGGCGCCATGGCTGGGGTGTCGGCCATCACATGGTGGGCGGGGAGTAGCAGCGCGCCAAGGGCGAGCAGCGCGGCCCCGACTACAGCTGCGTAGCTCCTCATCTCTGCTTAACTCTCGCTGATTTGCCTGTCAACAATGGTGTATCGGTCCGTAATACTGTACTACTCACTAGGTAATACTGAAGCTAAGGTCAGAATGAACTGGGTGATCAGACTGTCTGGGCACGGGCTTATTTATAATCTGCGCAGCTCTTTTGCCCGGTTCCTAGTTGACCGGAGGAGCGGCGCGGCTAAATCAGATTCCATTCACAGTTAATGTCTTTGATGTCTTACGGTACGAGACTAGGCTATAAGAAATGCAGAGTTTTTGATGTCTCGATAAGAAATCAGAATTTTTGGGAGTGTGTCTCGATCCCAAATGATGCAGCAGTATCCGCTGCTTGTAATTTTTGCTGCACAACGGTAACAGCTCCAACGGTGCAGCAGTGGTAGCTCCAACGGTAACTCGTGCTCTCTCTTTCTCCTCTTGGGATTGCTCGTTTGGGAAGTGTGTTGATGAGTTTTATGATGTGGTTTCCGGTGCAGCGGAATCGATCCGTTCTTGAGAGTGCGCGCGGCTCCTTGGTTTGAGCGGAGAGCTTCGACTTCGTTTGACTTCACTTCACCATGATGAATGCAACAATGGTTGCGCCTTTCTTCTCGGGCAGCTTTGCGTCTCTGCCGGCCGATAGTTTAATCTCCTCAATAAATGCTCGCATCGCTAAAGTAGATTAGAGTAACCAAGAGACGCCATAGACTGGAACTGGATCCCGGATCCACTGCATTACCATGGTTACTTGGTTAATCTAAGTGCCAAGTCGCTTCGTCAGATTCTGTTTTGGTGTGTCAGGTGCCAACTGCACTCGATCGTGGCGCTGACCGTTTGACAGATTTACAGTCCAACCTTCTTTCTGAGGTCGTACGGTCCATTTAGAAGATACAACAAAAACATAATAGACGCATATATGCAGGCAAGACATAATGCATATGCACTGGCAAACCTTCTTTCTGAGGAAGGCAGGCTATGCTCGTGATGGACTAACTAAACATTTGTGATTCAGTTCTGATGGACTAACTGAACACTTCGATTCAAATTTCGAGCTCTCGCGGTTGAATGTACATTAACACCTGGCCTAAGAGCAATTCCAATAGTCTAGCCAGCTGCTAGGCTATAAGCCAAGTATCATGTCATTTATAGCCAACTTAGAGTCAACATATACAATAGTGAGCTACAAAAATGTAGTACTTTATCAATGTATGACATACCTTTCACTCTCACAAAGTGACTAGGAGCACGTGCTAGAGCTGGCTCTTGCATAAGAGCCCACTCTCCTTTTCTCTCCTCATCTCTCTCCTCCAACTAAGCAATAATATAATATTCTAATCCTTATAGTCAGCTGACTAGAACTTATTGTACTTGCTCTTATAGTGGAGGGGGTCCATGTGGCCGCATGGGAAGTTGTGTGTTGGTACTAGTTTGGTGTGGATAGTTTAGGGAGAGTTTGATTGGCAAACCACAAATGTTGTAAGAGCTACATGTAGTTTGGTTTTTGAAGAAAGAAAAATCAAAAAATGGTATTTTAATGTTTCAAAAAATGTATAGAGGTAATGCTTTGTATATGTGTGCATGCCACGCATGTGAGCAAGTCACCATGAAGTAGTACTCATCGTGGAGGAATTAATGGATGACTTGACTATAGCCAAATGGTTCACATTAGAGACATCTATCTATCTACTATTATATATTAAAAGCAAAATATGGATGATTAATAGAGCTACCAAGTTATCCACATCATCTAAATTATATTAGCAGTTAGATATAAATTAAATGGTTGTGATTTAACGAATGATTATTAATTACGTAATGGGTTGTATCTTCGATTGACACATTCAATATAAAAATAAGACCATATCTATAGCTTTTTTTTTTCCTCTGGTCCATAGTAGTCTTTTAAACAAGGTGGAATCTCCTAAGAGCTCGTTTGGAAGCCAGGCTTTCATTTCATTTGTAGTATTTTGAAATAAATACATGTATTCATTTCATTTACATTGTAATTCCAGAAATGTACACTTGTTTGGTTGCCACGGGAATTGCAAATGACAGTAGAATTCAATATTGAATTTGTAAATGATTTCCATGTACTAAAATAAAAACGCATGCATCACCTGATTGCAACAAGTATTTCTCGTAATTTTTGACCTTAAAACATTCTACAGAATACCGAATCATAGATCATAATCCACATATCATCCAAGTTCCAAAGTTCTAGTCCATAAAACATAAATGCATCAACTCAATAAATACAAGTTTCAGAGTTTAGAAAACTTGCACATCACAAAGGCTGATACATCACAAGTTCCAGAGTTTAAACAAGTTCCAGAGTTTAAATAAGTTCCAGGTAGACTGCCACATTACAAAGGAGTATCTCAATTATGTGCTTATTTGCTTCAGAACCCACTTCTTCTTCATCCTTTTAGGCAGTGCCAATAGAGACTTGAACTTGCGATCATCGGCAACTAGAACATCATATATTGCCAACAACTGATCATCTTCTAGGTCTGGTATTCCACCAAGGAGAGCCCATATTTCTTCAGGACCTGCTGGCTTTGGTGGTGGCTCAAGAGCATCACCTTTGAACACAGTAGTAAAATTGTATAATTTATCTCCAAGCATTGTTGCAATCGAGTCATCGGATCGGTACCTCTTCTTTGGACGATCTTCGCCATCCTTAATTAGTTGAGGAGTTGGCATGTTTATGGGTTGCGGTGGTGTTCGCAATCTCCTCCGCCATTTCAGCTGCGCTCTCATTTGCTGTCCTTGCACCCTCGCCCGTAGCACGGTCTCTGTTGTAAAATGTACTGATCATGTCCCAATACTTGATGACCTTGTACCTATACGAGGCTGCATCTTTGTTGGCCTGCAAATAATAGGATAAGCAGTGAATATGAATGACAATGTATGGTCAAACTAATGCTACTGTCTGAAATAAGTTCAAAACCAGTGACGTCTGATGGACGGTTCCACCAGTACACAGAAAACAAGTTACTGCATGTTACCCCTCAAAACAACAACAGAATAAATAAATATTGATACTTGACAACCAGAAGACCTACAACAAAATTTATATGGTGTGAAAGGCTCAAAGCACCAGGGTAGCATATAATATTGTAAACGATACACATTTTAGCAACTACTATTGGACATTTTTAAGTATTTAACAAGCTGAAACACCCTAATCAGACTACACTGCCCATTTAAATTTGTGCAGGTCATCAATGGATGATAGTATTTCCAACCAATCGCTTGTGGTGATTAGATTGCAATCAATTGTTCAGGTCACTGACACTACGCTTACCACAGGAAACTACACTAGTAAGCCAACTTCCTAGATCAGTTTTACATGTCACATGAGCTATCATAAATGACACACCAGATCTCCACAATATCATACAAACAATTATGCACCAGAACCAGTCTTCGCCTAGTCCACCTCCCTAATGAGCACAAAGCAGAAAACCTTGACAGCCATTCAATTGGCAATTAACCTCATGTCCACTAATTCACTGTCTAGTTTGGGGAAGTGCACTAGTACAGATGGGATACTCACACATCTCGCGGTAGGAACATTATTACATACTACGCAGTAGACAATAGACAGTAGACTGTGGTCACGTGACCTTATGATCATAGGTTGCAAACTAATCATCTTTGTCAACTAATGCTAGATGCAGTATAGTGGAATGATTCAAATGCAGGATAACGTTGCATAGAAAACAAAAAATTTCCTACCGCGAACACGCAATCCAAGCCAAGATGCAATCTAGAAGACGGTAGCAACGAGGGGTTTATCGAGTCTCACCCTTGAAGAGATTCCAAAGCCTACAAGAGTAGGCTCTTGTTGCTGCAGTAGACGTTCACTTGCCGCTTGCAAAAGCGCGTAGAAGATCTTGATCACGATCGCTTCCGGCGCCACGAACGGGCAGCACCTCCGTACTCGGTCACACGTTCGGTTGTTGATGAAGACGACGTCCACCTTCCCGTTCCAGCGGGCAGCGGAAGTAGTAGCTCCTCTTGAATCCGACAGCACGACGGCGTGGTGTCGGTGGTGGTGGAGAAGTCCGGCGGAGCTTCGCTAAGCGTGCGGGATTTAGTGGAGGAGAGAGGCCGCTAGGGTTTGGGGAGAGGGGGGCGCCGGCCACTAAGGGGTGCGGCCACCTTGGTGGTTCTTGGGTGGCCGGCCCCCTCCCCTTGGCCCCTCATTATATAGGTGGAACCCCAAGTGTTGGTCTCCAAGTCTTCGAATAAGACCCGAACCAAAAACCTTCCATATGGTGGGGAAACCTACCCAAGCTAGGACTCCCACTAGAGGTGGGAGTTCCACCTCCCATATGGGGGTGGCCGGCCCCCTAAGGGGGAGTCCACTTGGGACTCCACCCCCACTAGGGTTGGCCGGCCATGGAGGTGGAGTCCCATGTGGACTCCACCTTCCTTGGTGGATTCTTCCGGACTTTTCTAGAACCTTCTAGAACCTTCCATAGAACCTTCCGCATCATTTTAATTCACATAAAATGACATCCTATATATGAATCTTGTTCTCCGGACCATTCCGGAACTCCTCGTGATGTCCGGGATCTCATCCGGGACTCCGAACAAATATTCGAACTCCATTCCATATTCAAGTTCTACCATTTCAACATCCAACTTTAAGTGTGTCACCCTACGGTTCGTGAACTATGCGGACATGGTTGAGTACTCACTCCGACCAATAACCAATAGCGGGATCCGGAGATCCATAATGGCTCCCACATATTCAACGATGACTTTAGTGATCGAATGAACCATTCACATACAATACCAATTCCCTTTGTCACACGATATTTTACTTGTCCGAGGTTTGATCTTCGGTATCACTCTATACCTTGTTCAACCTCGTCTCCGACAAGTACTCTTTACTCGTACCGTGGTATGTGGTCTCTTATGAACTTATTCATATGCTTGCAAGACATTAGACGACATTCCACCGAGAGGGCCCGAGTATATCTATCCGTCATCGGGATGGACAAATCCCACTGTTGATCCATATGCCTCAACTCATACTTTCCGGATACTTAATCCCACCTTTATAACCACCCATTTACGCAGTGGCGTTTGGTGTAATCAAAGTACCTTTCCGGTATAACTGATTTACATGATCTCATGATCATAAGGACTAGGTAACTATGTATCGAAAGCTTATAGCAAACAACTTAATGACGAGATCTTATGCTACGCTTAATTGGGTGTGTCCATTACATCATTCATACAATGACATAACCTTGTTATTAATAACATCCAATGTTCATGATTATGAAACTAATCATCCATTAATCAACAAGCTAGTTTAAGAGGCATACTAGGGACTTTTTGTTGTCTACATATCACACATGTACTAATGTTTCGGTTAATACAATTATAGCATGATATATAAACATTTATCATAAACATAAAAATATAAATAATAACCACTTTATTATTGCCTCTAGGGCATATCTCCTTCAGTCTCCCACTTGCACTAGAGTCAATAATCTAGATTACATTGTAATATACCTAACACCCATGGCATTCTGGGTCATGCTTTGCCCTAGGGAGAGCTTTAGTCAACGGATCTGCTACATTCAGATCGGTGCGTACTTTGCAAATCTTTACTTCTCCATCTTCGATGTACTCGCGAATCGAGTGGTAACACAGCTTGATATGCTTCAGCCTCTTGTGTGACCTTGGCTCTTGTGCATTGGCGATGGCACCCATGTTATCACAAGTAAATGATTAATGGGTCCAATGCACTAGGAACCACACCGAGCTCTACAATGAACCTCTTCATCCATACCGCTTCGATGAAGCCTCCGAAGCCGCTATGTACTCCGATTCTATTGAAGACTTCGCCACCGTGCACCGCTTCGAGCTTGCCCAGCTTATCGCAGCACCATTCAATATAAACACGTACCCAGCATTGTGACTTAGAGTCATCGGGATCGGTGTTCCAACTTGCATCGGTGTAACCACTTACAACGAGCTCTTGGTCACCTCCATAACAAAGAAACATATCCTTAGTTCTTTTCAAGTACTTCAGGATATTCTTGATCGCTGTCCAGTTGTTCCATTCCCGGATCACTTTGATATCTCGCTAGTCAAACTAATAGCATGTGCTATATCCGGTCTAGTACATAGCATAGCATACATGATAGATCCTATCGCCGAGGCATAGGGGATTTTACTCATCCTTTCTCTTTCTTCTCGCCGTAGCCGGTCCTTGAGTCTTACTCAAGACTTTGCCTCGGTAACATAGGTAAGAACCCTTTCTTACTTTCGTCCATTCTAAACTTCTTTAGAATCTTGTCCAGATATGTACTCTGTGATAGCCCTATTAGGCGTCTTGATCTATCTCTATAAATCTTGATGCCTAATATATACGATGCTTCACCAAGGTCTTTCATTGAAAAACTATTATTCAAATAACCTTTAACATCGCTTAATAATTCTATATCATTCCCGATCAATAATATGTCATCTACATATAATATCGGGAATGCTACGAGCTTCCACTCACTTTCTTGTAAATACGAGGCCTCTCCATGACACTCGTATAAACCCGAAGTCTTTGATCACCTTATCAAAGCGTCGGTTCCAACTTCTCGATGCTTGCTTCAGTCCATAGATTGAACGCTGAAGTTTGCATACTTTGTCAGCATTTTTAGGATCGACAAAACCTTTGGGTTGTACCATATACAACTCTTCCTCAATGTCTCCATTAAGGAACGCCGTTTTGACATCCATCTGCCAAATCTCATAATCGAAAAATGCAGCTATTGCTAACAAAATCCTCACAGATTTTAGCTTCGCTACTGGTGAGAAAGTCTCATCGTAGTCAACTCCTTGAATTTGTCGGAAACCCTTTGCAACAAGTCGAGCTTTATAGACAAGTAATATTACCATCAGCATCTGTTTTTCTCTTGAAGATCCATTTATTCTCGACAGCCTTTCGGCTATCGGGTAAGTCTACCAAAGTCCATACTTTGTTATCATACATGGATCCCATTTCGGATTTCATGGCTTCTTGCCATTTGTTGGAATCCGGGCTCATCATCGCTTCTTCATACGTCGCAGGGTCCTCATCATTGTTATCCACAATCATGACATTTAGACAAGGATCATACCAATCAGGAGTGGCACGTTCCCTTGTCGATCCGCGAGGTTCGGTAGTTTCCTCGTTCGAAGTTTCATGATCATTATCATTAGCTTCCTCTCGTTGCCGGTGTAGGCGGTGCATGTACAATTTCCGGTATCGCGCTACTCGATCAACGAGTATAGATTCATCAATCTCATCGAGTTCTACTTTTCTTCCAAGTCACTTCTTTAGTGAGAAATTCTTTCTCAAGAAAGGTTCCGTTCTTAGCAACAAAGATTTTGCCTTCGGATCCGTGATAGAAAGTGTACCCTATAGTTTCCTTAGGGTATCCTATGAAGACGCATTTCTCCGCTTTGGGTTCTAGCTTGTCCGGTTGTAACTTCTTTACATAGGCTTCGCAACCCCAAACTTTCAGGAACGACAGCTTAGGTTTCTTATTAAACCATAGTTCATACGGTGTCGTTTCTATGGATTTTGATGGTGCTCTATTTAAAGTGAATGCGGCTGTCTCTAATGCATAACTCCAAAATGATAACGGCAAATCAGTAAGAGACATCATAGAACGAACCATATCTAAGAGAGTTCGATTACGATGTTCGGACACACCGTTACGTTGAGGTGTTCCCGGCGGTGTTAATTGTGAAAGTATTCCGCATTTCTTTAAATGCATGCCAAACTCATAACTCAAATATTCACCTCCACGATCAGATCGTAGAAATTTAATCTTCTTGTTACGTTGATTTTCTACTTCACTTTGAAATTCCTTAAACTTCTCGAAAGTTTCGGATTTATGTTTCATGAAATAGATATACCCATATCTACTCAGATCATCTGTGAAGGTTAGAACATAACGATAACCACCGCGCGATGCTACGCTCATTGGTCCGCATACATCGGTATGTATGATTTCCAATAAGTCAGTAGCTCGCTCCATCATACCAGAAAATGGAGTCTTAGTCATTTTTCCCATTAGACATGCTTCGCATCTATCAAGCGACTCAAAGTCAAGTGATTCAAGTAATCCATCAGTATGGAGTTTCTTCATGCGTTTTACTCCAATATGACCAAGACGATAGTGCCACATATAAGTAGAATTATCATTCAATTTAATTCGCTTAGCATTAACGTTATGTATATGCGTATCACTACTATCGAGATCTAACAGAAATAAGCCATTCTTTTGTGGTGCTCGACCATAAAAGATATTATTCATAAAAATAGAAAAACCATTATTCTCAGACTTGAATGAATAACCGTCTTGCATTAAACAAGATCCAGATATAATGTTCATGCTCAACGCAGGTACATAATAACAATTATTTAGGCTTAAAATTAATCCCGAAGGTAGATGTAGAGGAAGTGTGCCGACTGCGATCACATTGACCTTGGATCCGTTTCCAACGCGCATCGTCACTTCATCTTTCAGCAGTTGTCGTTTATTCTTTAGTTCCTGTTTCGAGTTACAAATGTGAGTAACCGAACCAGTATCAAATACCCAGGTACTAGAACGAGAACCAGTGAAATGAACATCTATAACATGTATATCAAATATACCTTCTTTCTTTTTCTTGACAAGGCCGCTCTTCAGATCAGCCAGATACTTGGAGCAATTACGCTTCCAGTTTCCCTTCTCCTTGCAGTAATAGCACTCAGCATCAGGCTTAGGGCCGTTCTTAGGTTTCACAGGAGGCGTGGCAGCTTTCTTGCCACCCTTCTTGAATTTTCCCTTAGACTTGCCCTGTTTCTTGAAACCGGTGGTCTTGTTGACCATCAACACTTGGTGCTCTTTCTTGATCTCAATCTCAGCAGCTTTTAGCATGCCAAAGAGTTCGGGTAACTCCTTGTTCATGTTCTGCATATTGTAGTTCATCACGAAGTTCTTGTAACTTGGTGGCGGTGATTGAAGGACACGATTAATCCCCGATCCGTTAGGAATCACTATTCCCAAGTCACCGAGTTTCTTCGCATGCCCGGTCATGGCGAGCATGTGCTCACTAACGGAGCTGCCTTCTTCCATCATGCAGCTGAAGAATTGTTTCGATGCTTCATAGCATTCCACGGCCGCATGAGTCTCAAAAATAGCTTTCAGCTCTTTCATCAACTCATGAGGATCGTGGTGCTCAAAACGTTTTTGAAGATCGGATTCCGGATCGCACAGGATGGCACACTGAACTTGAGAGTACCGAATTTTCCGAGTCTCGTAAATAGCTTTTACTTCATCGGTATCGGTTCGCAGGAGGGTCACCTAGCGGTGCATCAAGCACATATTGCAGATTTCCGCCAGAGAGGAAGATCCTCACATGACGGAACCAGTCGGTGAAGTTGCTACCGTTGCTCTTAAGTTTCTCTTTCTCTAGGAACTGATTAAAATTGATTGGGGACGCCATCTTGATACGTCTCCGACGTATCGATAATTTCTTATGTTCCATGCCACATTATTGATGTTATCTACATGTTTTATGCACACTTTATGTCATATTCGTGCATTTTCTGGAACTAACCTATTAACAAGATGCCGAAGTGCCGGTTCGTTGTTCTACGCTGTTTTTGGTTTCGAAATCCTAGTAAAGAAATATTCTCGGAATTGGACGAAATCAACGCCCAGGGTCCTATTTTGCCACGAAGCTTCCAGAAGACCGAAGAGGAGACGAAGTGGGGCCATGAGGTGGCCAGACTATAGGGCGGCGTGGCCCAAGCCCTGGCCACGCCGACCTATAGTTTGGGCCTCTCGTGTGGCCCCCTGACCTGCCCTTCCGCCTACAAATAGCCTTCGTCGCGAAACCCCCAGTACCGAGAGCCACGATACGGAAAACCTTCCAGAGACGCCGCCGCCGCCAATCCCATCTCGGGGATTCAGGAGATCGCCTCCGGCACCCTGCCGGAGAGGGGAATCATCTCCCGGAGGACTCTACGCCGCCATGGTCGCCTCCGGAGTGATGTGTGAGTAGTCTACCCCTGGACTATGGGTCCATAGCAGTAGCTAGATGGTTGTCTTCTCCCCATTGTGCTTAATTGTCGGGTCTTGTGAGCTGCCTAACATGATCAAGATCACCTATCTGTAATTCTATATGTTGCGTTTGTTGGGATCCGATGAATAGAGAATACTTGTTATGTTGATTATCAATTCATGTCTATGTGTTGTTTATGATCTTGCATGCTCTCCGTTACTAGTAGATGCTCTGGCCAAGTAGATGCTTGTAACTCCAAGAGGGAGTATTTATGCTCGATAGTGGGTTCATGTCTACGTGAATCTGGGGATGTGACAGAAATCTCTAAGATTATGGATGTGCTGTTGCCACTAGGGATAAAACATTGGTGCTATGTTCGAGGATGTAGTTACTGATTACATTACGCGCAATACTTAATGCAATTGTCGGTTGTTAGCAACTTAATACTGGAGGGGGTTCGGATGATATCCTGAAGGTGGACTTTTTAGGCATAGATGCATGCTGGATAGCGGTCTATGTACTTTGTCGTAATGCCCAATTAAATCTCACAATACTCATCATAATATGTATGTGCATGGTCATGCCCTCTTTATTTGTCAATTGCCCAACTGTAATTTGTTCACCCAACATGCTGTTTATCTTATGGGAGAGACACCTCTAGTGAACTGTGGACCCCGGTCCAATTCTCTATACTGAAATACAATCTACTGCAACTGTTCTACTATTTTCTGCAAACAATCATCATCCACACTATACATCTAATCCTTTGTTACAGCAAGCCGGTGAGATTGACAACCTCGCTGTTTCGTTGGGGCAAAGTACTTGGTTTGTGTTGTGCAGGTTCCACGTTGGCGCCGGAATCCCTGGTGTTGCGCCGCACTACATCTCGCCGCCATCAACCTTCAACGTGCTTCTTGGCTCCTACTGGTTCGATTAAACCTTGGTTTCATACTGAGGGAAAACTTGCCGCTGTACGCATCACACCTTCCTCTTGGGGTTCCCAACGGACGCGTGTTGTACGCGTATCAAGCAGCTTTTTCGGCGCCGTTGTCGGGGAGATCAAGACACGCTGCAAGGGGAGTCTCCACATCCCAATCTCTTTACTTTGTTTTTGTCTTGCTTAGTTTTATTTACTACTTTGTTTGCTGCACTAAATCAAAATACAAAAAAATTAGTTGCTAGTTTTACTTTATTTGCTATCTTGTTTACTATATCAACAACACAAAAAAAATTAGTTACTTGCATTTACTTTATCTAGTTTGTTTTATTTACTATTGCTAAAATGGGTACTCCTGAAAATACTAAGTTGTGTGACTTCACAACTACAAATAATAATGATTTCTTATGCACACCTATTGCTCCACCCGCTACTACAGCAGAATTCTTTGAAATTAAACCTGCTTTACTGAATCTTGTTATGCGAGAGCAATTTTCTGGTGTTAGTTCCGATGATGCTGCTGCCCATCTTAATAATTTTGTTGAACTATGTGAAATGCAAAAATATAAAGATGTAGATGGTGACATTATAAAATTAAAATTGTTCCCTTTCTCATTAAGAGGAAGAGCTAAAGATTGGTTGCTATCTCTGCCTAAGAATAGTATTGATTCATGGACTAAATGCAAGGATGCTTTTATTGGTAGATATTATCCCCCTGCTAAAATTATATCTTTGAGGAGTAGCATAATGAATTTTAAACAATTGGATACTGAACATGTTGCACAAGCATGGGAAAGAATGAAATCTTTGGTTAAAAATTGCCCAACCCATGGATTGACTACTTGGATGATCATCCAAACCTTTTATGCAGGACTGAATTTTTCTTCGCGGAACCTATTGGATTCAGCTGCTAGAGGTACCTTTATATCCATCACTCTTGGTGAAGCAACAAAGCTTCTTGATAATATGATGATCAACTACTCTGAATGGCACACAGAAAGAGCTCCACAAGGTAAGAAGGTAAATTCTGTCGAAGAAACCTCTTCCTTGAGTGATAAGATTGATGCTATTATGTCTATGCTTGTGAATGATAGGACAAATGCTGATCCTAATAATGTTCCGTTAGCTTCATTGGTTGCACAAGAAGAACATGTTGATGTAAACTTCATTAAAAATAATAATTTCAACAACAATGCTTACCGGAACAATTCTAGTAACAACTATAGGCCATATCCTTATAATAATGGCAACGGCTATGGTAATTCTTATGGGAATTCTTACAACAATAATAGGAACACACCCCCTGGACTTGAAGCCATGCTTAAAGAATTTATTAGTACACAAACTGCTTTTAACAAATCTGTTGAAGAAAAGCTTGGGAAAATTGATATACTTGCTTCTAAAGTCGATAGTCTTGTTGCTGATGTTGATCTTTTGAAATCGAAAGTTATGCCTAATGAGAATCATCATAATAAAATTGTTACTACAGCAAATGCCATCCAAGTTAGAATTAATGAGAATATAAGATTGATGGCCGAATTGCGTGCTAGGTGGGAAAGAGAAGAAAATGAAAAAGAAGATAATATAGCTAAAGTTTGGACTATTACCACCACTAGTAATGCTAATGCTACACAAGTTGCTGCACCTCCTACTATTAATGGTAAAATAATTGGTGTTGGCAATGTTTCCACTTCTAATGCAAAGCGCGAGAAACTGCCTGAAACTGCTAAAACTGCTGAAACTGCCTGTGATAAAACCGCTGAAATTTTTTCCAACATTGGGGATGATGATCCCATTGCTTTAGATTATAATGGTTTGAATTTTGATGATTGCCACATCTCTGAAGTTATAAAGTTCTTACAAAAACTTGCTAAAAGTCCTAATGCTAGTGCTATAAATTTGGCTTTCACGCAACATATTACAAATGCTCTCATAAAAGCTAGAGAAGAGAAACTAGAGCGCGAAGCTTCTATTCCTAGAAAGCTAGAGGATGGTTGGGAGCCCATCATTAAGATGAAGGTCAATGATTTTGATTGTAATGCTTTATGTGATCTTGGTGCAAGTATTTCCGTTATGCCTAAGAAAATCTATAATATGCTTGACTTGCCACCGCTGAAAAATTGTTATTTGGATGTTAATCTTGCTGATCATTCTACAAAGAAACCTTTGGGGAAAGTTGATAATGTTCGCATTACCGTTAACAATAACCTTGTCCCCATTGATTTTGTTGTCTTGGATATTGAATGCAATGCATCTTGTCCCATCATATTGGGAAGACCTTTTCTTCGAATCGTTGGTGCTATCATTGATATGAAGGAAGGTAATATTAAATATCAATTTCCTCTCAAGAAAGGTATGGAATACTTCCCTAGAAAGAGAATAAAGTTACCTTTTGATTCTATTATTAGAACAAATTATGATGTTGATACTTCGTCTCTTGATAATACTTGATACACACTTTCTGCGCCTAGCAGAAAGGCGTTAAAGAAAAGCGCTTATGGGAGACAACCCATGTTTTTACTACAGTACTTTGTTTTTATTTTGTGTCTTGGAAGTTGTTTACTACTGTAGCAACCTCTCCTTATCTTAGTTTAGTGTTTTGTTGTGCCAAGTAAAGTCGTTGATAGAAAAGTTCATACTAGATTTGGATTACTGCGCAGAAACATATTTCTTTACTGTCACGAATCTGGGCAAAATTCTCTGTAGGTAACTCAGAAAATTATGCCAATTTACGTGAGTGATCCTCAGATAAGTACGCAACTTTCATTCAATTTGAGCATTTTCATTTGAGTAAGTCTGGTGCCTCGATAAAATTCGTCAATACGAACTGTTCTGTTTTTGACAGATTCTGCCTTTTATTTCGCATTGCCAGTTTTGTTATGTTCGATGGATATTTCGATTCCATTGACTTTCAGTAGCTTTGTGCAATGTCCAGAAGTGTTAACAATGATTATGTCACCTCTGAACATGTATATTTTGATTGTGCACTAACCCTCTAATGAGTTGTTCTAAGTTTGGTGTGGAGGAAGTTTTCAAGGATCAAGAGAGGGAGATGATACAACATGATCAAGGAGAGTGAAAGCTCTAAGCTTGGGGATGCCCCGGTGGGTCACCCCTGCATATATCAAGAAGACTCAAGCGTCTAAGCTTGGGGATGCCCAAGGCATCCCCTTCTTCATCGACAACATTATCAGGTTCCTCCCCTGAAACTATATTTTTATTCCATCACAGCTTATGTGCTTTTCTTGGAGCGTCGGTTTGTTTTTGTTTTTGTTTTGTTTGAATAAAATGGATCCTAGCATTCATTGTATGGGAGAGAGACGCGCTCCGCTGTAGCATATGGACAAGTATGTCCTTAGGCTTTACTCATAGTATTCATGGCGAAGTTTCTTCTTCGTTAAATTGTTATATGGTTGGAATTGGAAAATGATACATGTAGTAATTGCTAAAATGTCTTGGATAATGTGATACTTGGCAATTGTTGTGCTCATGTTTAAGATCTTGCATCATATACTTTGCACCTATTAATGAAGAAATACATAGAGCATGCTAAAATTTGGTTTGCATAATTGGTCTCTCTAAGGTTTAGATAATTTCTAGTATTGAGTTTGAACAACAAGGAAGACGGTGTAGAGTCTTATAATGCTTTCAATATGTCTTTTATGCGAGTTTTGCTGCACCGGTTCATCCTTGTGTTTGTTTCAAATAACCTTGCTAGCCTAAACCTTGTATCGAGATGGAATACTTCTCATGCATCCAAATACTTGAGCCAACCACTATGCCAATTGTGTCCACCATACCTACCTACTACATGGTATTTCTACGCCATTCCAAAGTATATTGCTTGAGTGCTACCTTTAAACAATTCAAAATTTATTACCTCTGATTTGTGTCAATGGTTTATAGCTCATGAGGAAGTATGTGGTGTTTATCTTTCAATCTTGTTGGGCAACTTTCACCAATGGACTAGTGGCTTCATCCGCTTATCCAATAATTTTGCAAAAAGAGCTGGCAATGGGATTCCCAGTCCCAAATTAATTAATAAAAATAGACACTCCTCCATGGTATGTGATTGATTGGACGGCACCCGAAGGATTCGGTTAGCCATGGCTTGAGAAAGCAAAGGTGGGGAGGAGTGTCATCATAATAAAACTAAAAATAAAAAGGCACTCCTTCGTGGTATGAGATTGTTGGCAGGCACCCGAAGGATTCGGTTAGCCATGGTTTGTGAAAGAAATGTTGGAATGAGTGCCACACAAAAATAAAATAAAATGGGAGCCGCTCTTTGAAGGTTTGTCTGGCAAGGGGGTTAGAGTGCCCACTACCATTCGTTGACAACAACAAACACCGCTCAAAATTTTACTTTTATTGCTCTCTATATGTTTTCAAAATCAAAGCTCTAGCACAAATATAGCAATCGATGCTTTTCCTCTTTGAAGGACAATTCTTTTACTTTTATTGTTGAGTCAGTTCACCTATCTCTCTCCATCTCAAGAAGCAAACACTTGTGTGAACTGTGCATTGATTCCTACATACTTGCATATTGCACTCGTTATATTACTCTATGTTGACAATATCCATGAGATATACATGTTATAAGTTGAAAGCAACCGCTGAAACTTAATCTTCCTTTGTGTTGCTTCAATGCTTTTACTATGAATTATTGCTTTATGAGTTAACTCTTATGCAAGACTTATTGATGCTTGTCTTGAAGTACTATTCATGAAAAGTCTTTGCTATATGATTCACTTGTTTACTCATGTCATATACATTGTTTTGATCGCTGCATTCACTACATATGCTTTACAAATAGTATGATCAAGGTTATGATGGCATGTCACTCCGAAATTATCTTTGTTTATCGTTTACTGCTCGGGATGAGCGAGGAACTAAGCTTGGGGATGCTGATACGTCTCCGACGTATCGATAATTTCTTATGTTCCATGCCACATTATTGATGTTATCTACATGTTTTATGCACACTTTATGTCATATTCGTGCATTTTCTCGGAACTAACCTATTAACAAGATGCCGAAGTGCCGATTGCTCGTTTTCTCGCTGTTTTTGGTTTCGAAATCCTAGTAAAGAAATATTCTCGGAATTGGACGAAATCAACGCCCAGGGTCATATTTTGCCACGAAGCTTCCAGAAGACCGAAGAGGAGACGAAGTGGGGCCACGAGGTGGCCAGACTATAGGGCGGCGCGGCGCGGCCCAAGCCCTGGCCGCGCCGACCTATAGTTTGGGCCCCTCGTGTGGCCCCCTGACCTGCCCTTCCGCCTACAAATAGCCTTCGTCGCGAAACCCCTAGTACCGAGAGCCACGATACGGAAAACCTTCCAGAGACGCCGCCGCCGCCAATCCCATCTCGGGGGATTCAGGAGATCGCCTCCGGCACCCTGCCGGAGAGGGGAATCATCTCCCGGAGGACTCTACGCCGCCATGGTCGCCTCCGGAGTGATGTGTGAGTAGTCTACCCCTGGACTATGGGTCCGTAGCAGTAGCTAGATGGGTGTCTTCTCCCCATTGTGCTTAATTGTCGGGTCTTGTGAGCTGCCTAACATGATCAAGATCACCTATCTGTAATTCTATATGTTGCGTTTGTTGGGATCCGATGAATAGAGAATACTTGTTATGTTGATTATCAATTCATGTCTATGTGTTGTTTATGATCTTGCATGCTCTCCGTTACTAGTAGATGCTCCGGCCAAGTAGATGCTTGTAACTCCAAGAGGGAGTATTTATGCTCGATAGTGGGTTCATGTCTACGTGAATGCGGGGAAGTGACGAAATCTCTAAGATTATGGATGTGTCTGTTGCCACTAGGGATAAAACATTGGTGCTATGTTCGAGGATGTAGTTACCGATTACATTACGCGCAATACTTAATGCAATTGTCCGTTGTTAGCAACTTAATACTTGGAGGGGTTCGGATGATAACCCGAAGGTGGACTTTTTAGGCATAGATGCATGCTGGATAGCGGTCTATGTACTTTGTCGTAATGCCCAATTAAATCTCACAATACTCATCATAATATGTATGTGCATGGTCATGCCCTCTTTATTTGTCAATTGCCCAACCGTAATTTGTTCACCCAACATGCTGTTTATCTTATGGGAGAGACACCTCTAGTGAACTGTGGACCCCGGTCCAATTCTCTATACTCGAAATACAATCTACTGCAACTTGTTCTACTGTTTTCTGCAAACAATCATCATCCACACTATACATCTAATCCTTTGTTACAGCAAGCCGGTGAGATTGACAACCTCGCTGTTTCGTTGGGGCAAAGTACTTGGTTTGTGTTGTGCAGGTTCCATGTTGGCGCCGGAATCCCTGGTGTTGCGCCGCACTACATCTCGCCGCCATAAACCTTCAACGTGCTTCTTGGTTCCTACTGGTTCGATTAAACCTTGGTTTCATACTGAGGGAAAACTTGCCGCTGTACGCATCACACCTTCCTCTTGGGGTTCCCAACGGACGCGTGGTGTACGCGTATCACATCTCTACAACATATATTTGCAAAAGTTTAGACTAAGTTTATGACAAATTGAGTTCAAATTTTAATTCAACATAATTAAAAAATCTAGGTGAACTCCCACTCAAAACAATATCCCTCGCATTGTCTTAGTGATCACACGAACCAAATCCACCACACCTAAACCCGATCATCACGAGAAAAGGTGTGATTTCAATGGCGAACACTCAAAGTGTTCATCATATCAACCATATGATTCATGCTCTACCTTTCGGTATCACGTGTTCCGAGACCATGTCTGTACATGCTAGGCTCGTCAAGGCCACCTTAGTATCCGCATGTGCAAAACTGTCTTGCACCCGTTGTATGTACTTATTGATTCTATCACACCCGATCGTCACGAGATGCTTCGAAACGACAAGACTTGGTAACGGTGCTACTAAGGATGAACACTTTATTATCTTGAGATTTTAGTGAGGGATCATCTTATAATGCTACTGTCGCGATCTAAGCAAAATAAGATGCATAAAAGGATTAACATCACATGCAGTTCATATGTGATATGATATGGCCCTTTTGACTTTGCGCCTTTGATCTTCATCTCCAAAGCACGGACATGATCTCCATCATCTTCGGGCATGATCTCCATCATCGTCGGCGTAGCGTCAAGGTCAATGGCGCCGTCTTCATGATTGTCCTCCATGTAGCAACTATTACAACTACTTTGAAATACTACTCAACATGAAATTTAAAGACAACCATAAGGCTCCTGCCGGTTGCCACAATACAATAATGATCATCTCATACATATTCATCATCACATTATGGCCATATCACATCACCAAACCCCGCAAAAACAAGTTAGACGTCTCTAATTTGGTTTGCATATTTTACGTGGTTTAGGGTTTTCGAGAGAGATCTAATCTACCTACGAACATGAACCACAACGTTGATACTAATGTTTTCAATAGAAGAGTAAATTGAATCTTCACTATAGTAGGAGAGACGAGACACCCGCAAAGCCTCTTATGCAATACAAGTTGCATGTCGAACGAGGAACAAGTCTCATGAACGCGGTCATGTAAAGTTAGTCCGAGCCGCTTCATCCCACTATGCCACAAAGATGCAAAGTACTCAAACTAAAGATAACAAGAGCATCAACGCCCACAAAACCATTGTGTTCTACTCGTGCAACCATCTATGCATAGACACGGCTGCGATACCACTGCAGGGATAACGTTGCATAGAAAACAAAAAATTTCCTACCGCGAACACGCAATCCAAGCCAAGATGCAATCTAGAAGACGGTAGCAACGAGGGGTTTATCGAGTCTCACCCTTGAAGAGATTCCAAAGCCTACAAGAGTAGGCTCTTGTTGCTGCGGTAGACGTTCACTTGCCGCTTGCAAAAGCGCATAGAAGATCTTGATCACGATCGCTTCCGGCGCCAAGAACGGGCAGCACCTCCGTACTCGGTCACACGTTCGGTTGTTGATGAAGACGACGTCCACCTCCCCGTTCCAGCGGGCAGCGGAAGTAGTAGCTCCTCTTGAATCTGACAGCACAACGGCGTGGTGTCGGTGGTGGTGGAGAAGTCCGGTGGAGCTTCGCTAAGCGTGCGGGATTTAGTGGAGGAGAGAGGCCGCTAGGGTTTGGGGAGAGGGGGCGCCGGCCACTAAGGGGTGCGGCCACCTTGGTGGTTCTTGGGTGGCCGGCCCCCTCCCCTTGGCCCCTCATTATATAGGTGGAACCCCAAGTGTTGGTCTCCAAGTCTTCGAATAAGACCCGAACCAAAAACCTTCCATATGGTGGGGAAACCTACCCAAGCTAGGACTCCCACTAGAGGTGGGAGTTCCACCTCCCATATGGGGGTGGCCGGCCCCCTAAGGGGAGTCCACTTGGGACTCCACCCCCACTAGGGTTGGCCGGCCATGGAGGTGGAGTCCCATGTGGACTCCACCTTCCTTGGTGGATTCTTCCGGACTTTTCTAGAACCTTCTAGAACCTTCCATAGAACCTTCCGCATCATTTTAATTCACATAAAATGACATCCTATATATGAATCTTATTCTCCGGACCATTCCGGAACTCCTCGTGATGTCCGGGATCTCATCCGGGACTCCGAACAAATATTCGAACTCCATTCCATATTCAAGTTCTACCATTTCAACATCCAACTTTAAGTGTGTCACCCTACGGTTCGTGAACTATGCGGACATGGTTGAGTACTCACTCCGACCAATAACCAATAGCGGGATCTCGGAGATCCATAATGGCTCCCACATATTCAACGGTGACTTTAGTGATCGAATGAACCATTCACATACAATACCAATTCCCTTTGTCACGCGATATTTTACTTGTCCGAGGTTTGATCTTCGGTATCACTCTATACCTTGTTCAACCTCGTCTCTCGACAAGTACTCTTTACTCGTACCGTGGTATGTGGTCTCTTATGAACTTATTCATATGCTTGCAAGACATTAGACGACATTCCACCGAGAGGGCCCGGAGTATATCTATTCGTCATCGGGATGGACAAATCCCACTCGTTGATCCATATGCCTCAACTCATACTTTCCGGATAATTAATCCCACCTTTATAATCACCCATTTACGCGAGTGGCGTTTGGTGTAATCAAAGTACCTTTCCGGTATAAGTGATTTACATGATCTCATGGTCATAAGGACTAGGTAACTATGTATCGAAAGCTTATAGCAAATAACTTAATGACGAGATCTTATGCTACGCTTAATTGGGTGTGTCCATTACATCATTCATACAATGACATAACCTTGTTATTAATAACATCCAATGTTCATGATTATGAAACTAATCATCCATTAATCAACAAGCTAGTTTAAGAGGCATACTAGGGACTTCTTGTTGTCTACATATCACACATGTACTAATGTTTCGGTTAATACAATTATAGCATGATATATAAACATTTATCATAAACATAAAGATATAAATAATAACCACTTTATTATTGCCTCTAGGGCATATCTCCTTCATCAAAGGCAGCAAATAAGGAAGTGATATAGAGATTACCTTGGCATAATTGTTCCAAACTCATCTTCGTCACCTCAATGTGGGTAATCTCAGGTTCATCCACATCAATGACAACATTATTTAGCTGATTATCTACTGCTTGCAACATCACATCATCTATCTCTCTTTGCCTATCAGCTAGGAAGTTATGCAATATGCAACAAGCATTGATTACTCGAATCTGCCATTAAGTTAGTATGGCATATTAATACACAAAACTCAAAAGGTTCCAGCAAATGATTCGAATTAAAAAAATAGATGGTACCTGATTTTTTATTCCAAAAAATGAACTAGCCCTTAGAGTAGCCCATCTCATATTTATAAGAGCCCAAATCCTCTCAATTAAGTACCTAGCAATTGCATGCCGCAGGTTATAGAGCTCTTGTGGAGTTTCTGGATTATTCCCATTGGCAGCCCACTCTTTCAAGTACACCTGGGCATTCTTCGGGCCGGGCCGGGTTTCAGGCCAGGCCCGAAAAATCCCGAATCAAAATTCCTAGGTCTGAGCCCGGCCCGGCCCAACCTTAGGGCTTAGAAATCAGGCCCGAACCCGGCCCGAACAGAGAAAAACCCGGCCCGAACTAGGTGTAAATAATCCCGTTTTCTGCAAGCTCGAGCCCGGGTCGGCCTGACGTTCGGGCTCTGAAATGAGGCCCGAACCCGACCCAAAATGCAAGCCTAACCAGGCCCAGCACGGGATTTTCGGGCTGGGTCGGGCCGGGCTATCCGGGCCGGGCTGCCCATGCCCAGCTGTACTTTCAAGTGATACCTTGTATTCCTAAATGGAGCGAAGAAGCCTAGACCATTCGTGTATCCAGCATCTACTAGGTAGTATTTTCCTAAGGTATATGAAAATAGGCCACATTAGATTTTAGTTGACAAATGCAAATAATTAGTCAAAAGTTGTATCATACTAAGATAGGAGTTACCATTTGGAACTTTGAAAGAGTCATCTCTATCCATTGCACCTCCCAGCACTCTACCATCTGACGCTGAACCTTCCCAGCCAGCCAACAAATAAACAAACTTCATGTTGCGGTCACAGACGCCCAACACATTTGTTGTTATGGCCTTCTTCATATTCCTATATCTACCTTGCTTGCGTAGCAGAACACGGATATCAACATGTGTGCCATCTAAGGCTCCATGCCCATCGGGGAACTACCTCCATTTGTGATCCTCATGTAGTTCAGTAGCAGGATTTGGCAACTTGATGATTTCATGGGATAAAGAAAGAATGGCTCCTAACACCTCATTTAAATGTCTACTAATTGGCTCAAGTGTCAACCTGTAGGTGCTACGAATCAACCTAAACTTCATGCCATGGCTAAGTACAAGCAATACAATGGTCACAACCTCTTCAACAGTCACATGAAAGGTGTCTTTCAGTCCTTTCACGTAACATGGCACATAGGTCAAAGAAGGACCCTTTGGTAAATCTTAGAGTATCATAGCAATATAGATTTGGACCCAGGTAAATATTCCTAAGCATTTGCCTCCTACTTCTAGTCTCGGCCTCTTCCTCACTTAAATCACCAAGCTCAACTATCTTTCTCCTACAATACATATGTTGAGCTACTGCAACTACGGTAATAAAGAACCCAGCTGTTGCCCGCTTCCTTTTCTTCCTCTTCTCATGTTATAACTCTAGTGGTAGATCAGCCATCTGCAAATATATTTTCTAAGAATCAATCAATCAGCCTACCACCACTAGGTAAGCAAACAAGAATTCGTGAAGGATCGAGCAAGAAAAAAGAAAGAAGCAATATATTATCACACATTTATAGTCCAGGATTAGCATTCATAGTTACGTGTATAGGTAAGATGATTTTTGCTACTGGCTAATACAATTCACCAACAGGTGCAGAGTCAAGGGCTAAGTGAGTCATTATTTTTAAAATCATGTAGCAGACACACAATTCACCAACCACCAGAGAAAATTGTAAAGGCAGCCTAACAACCAGTTCACAACAAATGGATTAATCAGTAATGTCGTGAGTGTAAATAAATACATAGCAGAACTACTGCAACAAATGTAATTTGATACTTTAGAAAAATCTGACCAATAATAAGCATCAATTAATTCTAAAAAATAGTAAACGTGGGAGGGATTTGAGCCTGGGCCTAGCACACTGACCATGCACCTATGCAGAAGCCAAAGATGCACGCAATATACTATCATGGTCGGACGTACCATCTAAGTTACATGGATTTGAGAGCAATATTCAAGCTGTTGAGACCCTGATCGCCACTACCATCAGAAGACTAAGTGGACCCTGATCGTCACTACCATCAGCAATATTCAAGTTACATGGATTAAGTGCGTGGCAGACTGAATCCTATCTAGGCCAAACAGGTCCAAGAACTAAACACTGATCATCCGGTCGAGCATCTTGCGTTCAGGGGCGTGGCCGTAGGTGGGCAGTCATTTGTCAGCCACGCGAGGCGGACGCGGCCAGCTTTGCCCGGATCCCCACGACGTCGGCACGACCACGGATCACCAAAATCGCTACAAACCGCGTCCGGCACAAATCCTCTCCACCAGCTCTGATCTACGTACAGCTACGGAAGAGCACAAATCTACCAAGATCCAAGCGGGTAGAGATAGGGAGAGCAAGGAGCAAGGTGAAGGAAGCTCGCGCGTACCGTTCTTGGCCGACGAGGCGGTGGGAGGAGGACCGGTGAGATGGGATCGGGGATGGAGGCGGCAATGCGGTTGGTGGACGAGGGGGCGATGTAGAGGGAGAAGGGTCCTACGAGGTGGAGGGGAGAGGAGGCGGCGACGCAGGCGGAGGAGGAGGCGTCGGCAAGGCGGACGTCGGGGGAGGAGGAGGCAGCGACGCAAACGGGGGACGGGGAACGAGAGAAAAGCGAATGACAGGTCTCACCTGGGAATTGTGTTTACCCGTGATCTCATTTTGCTGGATTCTCAAATGAAATGATCGTCTAATTATGTGGCAATCAAACAGCCCACCTGTGAAATTCCAAAATGAATTCCATAATTCCAGGCTCAAATGATAGATACCAAACGACTTCTAATTGATTTTTTGCTGGAGCATATCTGTTCGGATACGAGACTCCAATCACAAAAAGGAACGTACGCTCACGCTAGCTACGCGGGTCCGTTTAGGAAACAAAAAAATTAACAGAATAAGAAGGGATACAAGTATAGATTACCATAAAAAAAGATGTACACGTACAGGTTTATAGCTAGCTAGAAGTTGAAAGCGTGATTTAGTATATTTTCTATAGCTTGAACTTATAATATAGTGAAGTTTAAACGTATATAAGTGTATAGATATATGCATGTGTGCACAGTCAAATCTATTACTCCCTCCGTTGAATAAAGGATGTTTCAAATTTGTCTAAATTTACATGATGCATTGCTATATACTAAAAACAATATAAAAAGTGTTTTTTGAGGTGCCAAGTTAATCAACATAAAAAAAATACAAATCAATGATTTCAATTATAACGTTTAAAATTACTCGTGTACAAAGAGATCGGCAATGACCAACATCACGCCGGGAGAATCGCTTAATGGAGTGCCGGTCGCTCATCGATTCATTGGTTATGTCCAGATGTTACATGTAAATTTTTTTCTGCCTGCCGTGTCAGGCTAGGTCCTACAAAAAGTGCAGCACATCCATTTAAAGAATTCCATAAATTCTAGCAACACATCAACTGGTCTGAGTTCAGTATCTATAGAATCTACTTTGTCTAGCACAATTACCTTTTATCAGTATCTTTGATTCTCAAAATTAAAATGTATAGGAGATTTTAGTGTCATGCATACTCGATTTCTCCTGAAAGTAATTAGTACCAATAAAATATTATTTTTGATAGATTAGAGTGTGATGAGAACTTAATTTCAAAAATTATTGCAAGATAAATTGGTAGGCAAAAACCTACTCAAATCCTACAAAAACAGATAACGAAGACGCTGAGAAAAAAATTGTTAAAATATGCTTATTTTCAACTTCTAGGTAGCTATATGCTTATAAAAAGTGAAATAAAAATCCCCTAGGAAATATAAGCATATGCCACAGGAATAATAACAAACCACATGATTATACATTACAACGTTAAAATTCAAAGAACACAAATTTCAATAGCAAAAATGCATCACATCTACATAAAGTACATTTCACCATAATTGATCATGTGCATCGGAGCGACTTCTTAGAGCTTACGTGAATTATGGACTGAAAGTAGCACCCCACATGGATATTCTAAATCTATGTTCTGGACGATTATAAGTTACTCGCTCCTTTTGCATGTGTTGGTTTTGTACCTTGCATATGCTTGTATATGTTGTGCTTCCTACTTAACTTATATTGAGAAACCAATTTTATGCATGTTAGGTTGCGCACCGTGTATTTGTGTGTGTGTTGGATCCTATTTGCATCTTGTTTATATCTTATATGGTTCTTGAGAGTGATTAATGGACTATCCCATTTTGGGGGAGTGATATGCCCTTGGGAATGTCACAACCCTAAAAATATGTGTACATGAGGAATACCACTTAGAATTGATATTGCAATTTTATCTAGTCTTTATGTGGTATGTCATCTTCATGATAAATTCTAATTCTAAAAATGTCCATTAATTATCTCTTGTTGTTTCTTTGTTGCCTCTTGTGAAAATAAATTCTATATCACATTATGGGGGAGTATTATGCTTTGTGCATATTACATGCCATGAAAATATGTACATTTGAGATTGTGTCACATAGTATTGATATTGTAAATTATCTCGTTCCTATGTGGTATGTTTTGCTCAGTCAAATCCAAATTTGCTTAAATGACTTCTTTGCTAATATCTTTGTGGATCTTGTTTGTAAGAGCTTCTCTTGGCATGGTTTTCCAGATTGTGTGTCTCGTATCCTTTTGGGAAATCATGTGTTTCAAGTTATACTATTCATTGGTTTGCATGATGGTGTAATTAATTGAAGCTATCAAGAAACTCTTGCTGCATGATGGTTAACTCGTATCTTTTACCATATGCTTTCTTTGGTATGAAGATGATCTTGGATATACTTGGAAACTACCATCGGGAAATATTTCCTAAAACCTCTTGTCCTAGGACGATTGGCAATATATTACGAGGTAGATATTTGTTGATCATCTTTACATTGGCTCTTGTGTTTAATTGCCTTATTTCTTTACATTAAATGGTTTTGCCTTTGACTCCCATCTGTCTTCCTTGCATCTTATGGATATAATTTGTTTACTTGAACTTTCTTAGCATTTTATTAAATATGGTTAGAGTAATGATCCCACTTTTGTGCATTGTGTATTCAAATGCAAAATCCTAAACAATTCTCTAATCTTGGGGGAGCTCTCCTATTTTTATTAGAATGCCACTTTTATGATCCTATCATTTCATTGCTTGATATTTATCAAGTACTTGATTTTGGAAGACAAATCTTTTCTTTTCGGTACTTGTGCCACCATAAAAAAAGTATGAGGGTTTGGTTTATTTGTTGGAACCTTGCTCTCTTGGGAGTTGGTCATCTCATTGCTTTTTTGGGTTTAATTAGCTTCTTGTAATGAGATAAGTCTTTGGAATCAATATTGTGTTGATTTGATTCTTTGATATAATTTGGACAACTATTGTTCTTGATTTAATTGGTGTCTCGTCCAAATTGTATTTCCATTTGGTTCTTGAGAGTCCCATGCATTCATATTTACTATATGTATATTCTATGGCATGCTTTGATTTCTTTGTTCCAATATATAGTGTAAACTCCAACAGATCCTAAATGGGCTAAGATGTGCTTGAAATCCAATTTCATATCAAGAAGCACATATTTATGTGGAGTTTGTCCTATATGTTGGTGTCTAACTACTTTGGACCCAATTAGTTTGGGGACCATTTTGTACTTAAATTTTTTTTAGGTACATGAAGATGCATCTGATGCTTGCCAAATTCATAAGGAAGAAGTGGTTACTAAATGATTATTTAAAGCAAGCTAGGATGATCAACAGACTCATATCTACTACATCCACATCAATGCTATTTGGTAACAAGTATCTTCTCATGCATGCTTTTCTTGTATCCAACCTCGTGGTTGCATCTTGGCATGAATCTCTCTATTTGCAAATGTCTTAATGAAACCTCCTTATTGAAAATTGAGTTCTTTCTTTTGGTATTGTTTAGTCGTGATACTTTTTTCTTTTCTCCAAGCATCCCAAATATCTTCTTTCCCTTGTTGATAGTTGTTTAGATGTGTTTGTGGTTGAAGTTCATTAATATACAATAAGATAAAATTTAGCCATTGGCCATGCTATTAAGAAAAAAATTCCTATTGGTATGTTGCATGATTTCATGTTAGATATCATGTTCTAGTTCTTGTATATTTATTTTGTGTGTACATGTTTCTTTGTAGATAAATATCTTCGTGATATTGTCTACTTAGAGGAACTTATATACGTGAGAGAGGATACATCTCCATTTGATATCTTTTTTAATTGATATGTGTTGATTGGTCATGCTAAGAAAAAACATTCTTTGAAGACTATGATGATGCTATTTGCTCATCTTATATTAGTCTTATAATATGCTTTCCCATGCCTCTCACATATCTTTTGGTTGAGCCTTTTTATTAATTTGGCTCTTACTAGTTGCTCAATCAATTGACTCCAAGTGTCAAACTTAATTTCTTATATATGGTCTCTTGCAATGGTTTGTGTTTTAAATAGTAATTAGGGAGTGAGGATTCCATGTTATGCATATAGTATTCAAATGCAACAATCTAATTTATGCATGTACCTTGGGGAGCTTCCTCATTTTATTTAAAGCGCTATTTTGAGGTGATCATAATATTTTATTTCACTTGGTATCTTTTACTTTGAATGATATTATGGGAGTGATGATTTCATGTTTGTGCACCTATACTCCAATGTAAATTTTCTATCTTTGTGCACAAACCTTGGGGAGTTTCCCTATATTATTTAGAGTACTCTTCTTGATCTTATCATAATATCTATCTTTCATGTGGTTCCATGTTTGGGTTCATTGGATTTTTTGCTTCATGTGTTGAAGTTTCTTGACTTTATTATCTTTTTGCAATCTTTGATCATAGATATAGTTTAAACCCCTCCGAGTGTTCATTGATACGTCCATTTTGCATCACTATTTTATATCATAATTTGCTGTTATTCATTGATATATTTCATATTTAGAGGTGATACTTATGTTATTTCATCTATTTTGCATGTTTCATGATTATTGGAGGATCGCGCACCGGAGTCAGGATTCTGCTGGAAAAAACATCGTCAGAAGGCAATATTTCGGAAGATCAACAATTGACGGAAATTATATGGAAAATCCTATTTTTCCAGAAGACGAAGGGAGCCAAAAGGAGGAGCCGAGGAGGGCCGCCATGGGCCCCCCTCATAGGTCGGCGCGGGCCCTGCCCTGGCCGCGCCGCCATGTGAGGAGGGGGCCCACAGCCCCCTCTGGCCTCCTCTCCTTCGTGTACTTCTTCGTCCCGAAAACCTAAGCTCCAGAGGATAGTCGCGAAGAGTCACAGCCGCCTCTGCGGGGCGGAAAATACCAGAGAGAAAAGAGCTCTCCGGCAGGCTGAAATCTGCCGGGGAAATTCCCTCCCGGAGGGGGAAATCGACGTTATCGTCACCGTCATCGAGCTGGACATCATCTCCATCATCATCACCATCATCTCCATCGTCATCACCGCCGTCTCCACCGCTGCACATCGTCACCGCTGTAACAATTTGGGTTGGATCTTGATTGTTTGATAGGGGAAACTCTCTCGGTATTGATTTCTACTTGTTATTGATGCTATTGAGTGAAACCATTGAACCAAGGTTTATGTTCAGATTGTTATTCATCATCATATCACCTCTGATCGTGTTCCATATGATGTCTCGTGAGTAGTTCGTTTAGTTCTTGAGGACATGGATGAGGTCTAAATGTTAGTAGTGAATTATGGTTGAGTAATATTCAATGTTATGATATTTAAGTTGTGGTGTCATTCTTCTAGTGGTGTCATGTGAACGTCGACTACATGATACTTCACGTTTATGGGCCTAGGGGAATACATCTTGTACTCGTTTGCCAATTGCGGGGTTGCCGGAGTGACAGAAACCTGAACCCCCGTTGGTATATCGATGCGGGGAGGGATAGCGAGGATCTCGGAGTTTAAGGTTGTGGTTAGATTTATCTTAATTACTTTCTTGTAGTTGCGGATGCTTGCAAGGGGTATAATCACAAGTATGTATTAGTCCTAGGAAGGGCGGTGCATTAGCATAGGTTCACCCACACAACACTTATCAAAACAATGAAGATTAATCAGCTATATGAAGCGAAAGCACTAGACTAAATTACCGTGTGTCCTCAAGAACGTTTGGTCATTATAAGTAAACAAACCGGCTTGTCCTTTGTGCTAAAAAGGATTGGGCCACTCGCTGCAATTATTTCTCTCGCACTTTACTTACTCATACTTTATTCATCTGCTACATCAAAACCCCCTGAATACTTGTCTGTGAGCATTTACAGTGAATCCTTCATCGAAACTGCTTGTCAACACCTTCTGCTCCTCGTTGGGTTCGACACTCTTACTTATTGAAAATACTACGATACACCTCCTATACTTGTGGGTCATCAAGACTATTTTCTGGCGCCGTTGCCGGGGAGTGAAGCGCTATTGGTAAGTGGAATTGGTAAGGGAAACTTTTACTGTTAGTGCTGATTTTATTTCGCTTCGTTGCTATAATTCATTATGGAGAGATCTTCTCTTGAATTTTTATTTGGAAAATCTACTACTACTGCAAAGGTAGTGGATGAGGCGCCAGGTGAGGAAGAAGTTCCATACAAAATACCTATGAAAATTATTGAACGTGTTGTGGATAACCGTTATGCAGGGGATGGAACTGTCCATCCTGGAGATCATTTACTGTTCTTACATGAATTATGTGGTTTATTCAAGTGTGCAGGTATTGCTATGGATGAAGTGAGGAAGAAGCTATTATCTATATCGCTGTCTGGTAAAGCGGCGCATTGGTATAAATTACTGAATAATGGGGATTCTCTTGAATGGAATGATATTGTGCCCCGATTTTATTCTAAATTCTATCCTCCAAGTGAAATTCACAAGGATCGGAACCGCATATATAATTTCCGGCCTCATGATGGAGAGAATATTGCCCAAGCGTGGGGGAGATTGAAGTCTTTAATGCTCAAATGCCCCATTCATGAGCTTCCTGGTAATATTATCATTGATAATTTCTATGCTAGACTTTCTTTTCAAGATAAGACCTTGCTGGATACTTCTTGTTCTGGATCATTTACACGCAACAAAGAAGAATTTAAAAGGGACCTTCTTGATCGGATCCAGGAGAATACTGAAGGATGGGAGAACGACAAAGAAAGAGAGTCAGGTATAAACTATGATTATAAATGCATTGAAGCTTTTATGGATACTAATAAATTTCGTAATACGAGTGCTACTTATGGTCTTGATTCTCAAGTTGCTGCAAATCTTTATAAAGCTTTTGCCTCTCATTATGAATTGCCTAAGAAGAATTTTGATAAGTATCATGAACCGTATAAAGATAAAATTGATTCATCTATAAATAAATGTGTTGTAATTGAAACTGTTGATCATATTCCCGAAGCTTATATTGAGAAAACTCCTTTCCCTGCTAAAATGAAGGAGTACTCTGTTATAAATAGTGCGGTTAATAAAAGTGAAAAGAAACCTATAGAACCTGAAGAGCAAATAAAAGTTGAACTCGCTATTGCAATAGTTAAAGATCTTGTGACTCGAAAATGTGGAAGATGGTCATATTATTTTCTCGTGAAGATGCTTCTAATATTGTTTCACATCCTAATAAGTCTAGGAAAACTAGTGTTCCTATGCTATCTGTTAGAATTGGTGATCATTGTTATTATGGTTTATGCGATATTGGTGCAAGCATTAGTGCTATTCCTTATGAGCTTTATACAGAGATCATGCACGAAATTGGTTCTTGTAAACTTGAAGATATTGATGTGGTTATTCGGCTAGCTAATAGAGAAACTATCTCTCCAATTGGTATTGTTCGAGATGTGGAAGTTCTATGTGGTAAGATTAAATATCCTGCTGACTTTTTGGTACTTGGTTCTGCTGCTAGTAAGTATTGTCCTATCATTTTTGGTAGACCTTTTTCTAAATACTTGTGAAGCTGTTATAGATTGCAAGAAAGAGAAAATTTTGACTAAATTTGCTGGTGAATCTTATGAGTTTAATTTCTCTAAATTTGCCAAAACTCCTTATAAAGCTGATTCGCCTAATAATGATTTTAGAGTTGAACAGTGTGCATCTATTGCTCTTGCTCCTAATAATCCTTTGCAGCAACATCTGGAGAATAGTGAGAGTGAAGTCTTTAGGGAAGAACGAAATGATCTTGATGAAATTTTCCTTCGTCAACCTATTCTTAAGCATGATTTACCGGTAGAAGATCTAGGTACAACACTACCACCAAAGGAAGATCCTGTTTTTGATTTAAAACAATTGCCTAATAATCTTAAATATGCTCATATTGATGATAAGAAAATATATCCTGTTATTATTAGTTCTAAGCTTTCAGAGATTGAGGAAGAAAGGTTATTGGAAATATTGAAGAAACACCGAGGAGCTATTGGCTACACTCTTGACGATTTGAAGGGGATTTCTCCCTCTATTTGCCAACATGCCATTAATATGGAAGATGATGCAAAGCCTGTTGTTGAACATCAACGTCGTCTAATTCCTAAGATGAAGGATGTGGTAAGGAATGAGGTATTAAAACTTCTTGAAGCTGGTATTATATATCCTATTGCTGATAGTAGATGGGTTAGTCATGTGCATTGTGTTCCTAAGAAAGGAGGAATGACTGTTGTGCCTAATGATAATGATGAGCTTGATATGTCTCCGGCGTATCGATAATTTCTTATGTTCCATGCCACATTATTGATGATATCTACATGTTTTATGCATACTTTATGTCATATTTATGCATTTTCTGGAACTAACCTATTAACGAAATGCCGAAGAGCCAGTTGCTGTTTTTGGTTTCAGAAATCCTAGTAAGGAAATATTCTCGGAATTGGACGAAATCAACGCCCAGGGGCCTATTTTCACACGAAGCTTCCAGAAGACCGAAGAGTCAACGAAGTGGGGCCACGAGGCGGCCAGATGGTAGGGCGGCGCGGCCCAAGCCCTGGTCGCGCCGACCTGTCACCTGGGCCCCTCGTGACGCCCCTTGATCTGCCCTTCTGCCTACAAATAGCCTTCGTCGCGAAACCCCCAGTACCGAGAGCCACGATATGGAAAACCTTCCAGAGACGCCGCCGCCGCCAATCCCATCTCGGGGGATTCAGGAGATCGCCTCCGGCACCCTGCCGGAGAGGGGATTCATCTCCCGGAGGACTCTACACCGCCATGGTCGCCTCCGGAGTGATGAGTGAGTAGTCTACCCCTGGACTATGGGTCCATAGCAGTAGCTAGATGGTTGTCTTCTCCCCATTGTGCTTAATTGTCGGATCTTGTGAGCTACCGAACATGATCAAGATCATCTATCTGTAATGCTATATGTTGTGTTTGTTGGGATCCGATGAATAGAGAATACCATGTTATGTTGATTATCAATTTATATATATGTGTTGTTTATGATCTTGCATGCTCTCCGTTACTAGTAGATGTTCTGGCCAAGTTGATGCTTGTAACTCCAAGAGGGAGTATTTATGCTCGATAGTGGGTTCATGTCTCCGTGAATCTGGGGAGTGACAGAAACCCCTAAGGTTATGGATGTGCTATTGCCACTAGGGATAAAACATCGATGCTATGTCCGAGGATGTAGTTATTGATTACATTACGCGCAATACTTAATGCAATTGTCTGTTGTTACCAACTTAATACTGGAAGGGGTTCGGATGATAACCTGAAGGTGGACTTTTTAGGCATAGATGCATGCTGGATAGCGGTCTATGTACTTTGTCGTAATGCCCAATTAAATCTCACTATACTCATCATAATATGTATGTGCATGGTCATGCCCTCTTTATTTGTCAATTGCCCAACTGTAATTTGTTCACCCAACATGCTATTTATCTTATGGGAGAGACACCACTAGTGAACTGTGGACCCCGGTCCATTCTCTACAACTGAAATACAATCTACTGCAATACTTGTTCTCATCGTTCTCTCGCAAACAATCATCATCCACACTATACGTCTAATCCTTTGTTACAGCAAGCCGGTGAGATTGACAACCTCACTCGTTTCGTTGGGGCAAAGTACTTTGGTTGTGTTGTGCAGGTTCCACGTTGGCGCCGGAATCCCTGGTGTTGCGCCGCACTACATCTCGCCGCCATCAACCTTCAACGTGCTTCTTGACTCCTACTGGTTCGATTAAACCTTGGTTTCATACTGAGGGAAAACTTGCCGCTGTACGCATCACACCTTCCTCTTGGGGTTTCCAACGGTCGCGTGTTGTACGCGTATCAAGACTGTTTTCTGGCGCCATTGCCGGGGAGATCAAGACACGCTGCAAGGGGAGTCTCCACATCGCAATCTCTTTACTTTGTTTTTGTCTTGCTTTATTTTATTTACTACTTTGTTTGCTGCACTAATCAAAATATAAAAAAATTAGTTGCTAGTTTTACTTTATTTGCTATCTTGTTTGCTATATCAAAAACAAAACAAAAATTAGTTACTCGCATTTACTTTATTTTTATTATCATGACTATTCCCGAAGTTGTTACTCTATCACCTGAGGAATCAATCTTCACTTTTAAACAAGGAGGTGAAGAGAATTTTAAAAAAGCTTGGTCTAGAATTTTTGATTCTTATAGTAAAACTGAACCTAAAATGACCTTAAGTTTGCTTCTTAGTAACTTTTATTTTGGGCTTATTCTTCGCTATAGATATGCCTTAGATGCTGTAGCGGGAGGAGATTTACTTCATTGTGATGGGGATCAAGCTTTTAATGCCATAAGGAAATTGATTACATCATTTAGCTCCGATAATAATTTTGATCCATCTCATGCTAGCATGCATAATAGATTAAACACTATTGAAACAAATATATCCTGTTTAAAAGAAGTGTATAACCAAATTCGCGAATACTATGATTATGTTCCATTACGCTTCGAACATTCAATGTGGGTGCCTACCGTTAAAGCTACTATTGGTGGTGAAACTTTTCCTGCTCGTTGTGATATTATGTCTGAGTTTTGCCTTATGCCTAAAAGTATTTATGAATCTTTGACACTTTGGGAACTTACTGAAGGGGGAGAAGAAATAACTCTTACTGATAACTCTGTTATAATTCCTAAGGGTATAGCTGAAGGTGTTTTCACAACCTTTCTTGGAATGACGGTATCCACTGATTATCTCGTTATTGAACGTGTAGGGACAGGACAAATCACGCTTGGAAGATCCCTGCTGAAACTCATGGGAGCGGTCATAGATGTTGGGAAAGGCACTCTAAATTTTACCTCTACACCCGGATGGGGTCATGTATTCCCTAGACCAAAGAGTAGGAATAAGAGTAAGAAGGGTAAGAGCAACACCCCTGGTAAGAATGTCAATGCACCATCTTTCGATAATACTTGATACACACTTTCTGCGCCTAGCTGAAAGGCGTTAAAGAAAAGCGCTTATGGGAGACAACCCATGTTGTTTTTACTACAATACTTTGTTTCTATTTTATGTCTTGGAAGTTGTTTACTACTGTAGCAACCTCTCCTTATCTTAGTTTTGTGCTTTGTTGTGCCAAGTAAAGTCGTTGGTAGTAAGGTTCATACTAGATTTGGATTACTGCGCAGAAACAGATTTCTTTGCTGTCACGAATCTGGGCAAAATTCTCTGTAGGTAACTCAGAAAATTATGCCAATTTACGTGAGTGATCCTCAGATATGTACGCAACTTTCATTAAATTTGAGAATTTTAATTTGAGCAAGTCTGGTGCCTCAATAAAATTCGTCATTACGAACTGTTCTGTTTTGACAGATTCTGCCTTTTATTTCGCATTGCCTGTTTTGATATGCTTGATGGATTTTTCGATTCCATTGACTTTCAGTAGCTTTGTGCAATGTCCAGAAGTGTTAAGAATGATTATGTCACCTCTGAACATGTATATTTTGATTGAGCACTAAGCCGCTAATGAGTTGTTTTGAGTTTGGTGTGGAGGAAGTTTTCAAGGATCAAGAGAGGGAGATGATACAACATGATCAAGGAGAGTGAAAGCTCTAAGCTTGGGGATGCCCCGGTGGTTCACCCCTGCATATATCAAGAAGACTCAAGCGTCTAAGCTTGGGGATGCCCAAGGCATCCCCTTCTTCATCGACAACATTATCGGGTTCCTCCCCGAAACTATATTTTTATTCCGTCACATCTTATGTGCTTTGCTTGGAGCGTCGGTTTGTTTTTGTTTTTGTTTTGTTTGAATAAAATGGATCCTAGCATTCATTGTGTGGGAGAGAGACACGCTCCGCTGTTGCATATGGACAAGTATGTCCTTGAGCTTTACTCATAATATTCATGGTGAAGTTTCTTCTTCGTTAAATTGTTATATGGTTGGAGTTGGAAAATTCTACATGTAGTAATTGCTAAAATGTCTTGGATAATGTGATACTTGGCAATTGTTGTGCTCATGTTTAAGCTCTTGCATCATATACTTTGCACCTATTAATGAAGAAATACATAGAGCATGCTAAAATTTGGTTTGCATGTTTGGTCTCTCTAAAGTCTAGATAATTTCTAGTATTGAGTTTGAACAACAAGGAAGACGGTGTAGAGTCTTATAATGTTTACAATATGTCTTTTATGTGAGTTTTGCTGCACCGCTTCATCCTTGTGTTTGTTTCAAATAGCCTTGCTAGCCTAAACCTTGTATTGAGAGGGAATACTTCTCATGCATCCGAAATCCTTGAGCCAACCACTATGCCATTTGTGTCCACCATACCTACCTACTACATGGTATTTCTCCGCCATTCCAAAGTAAATTGCTTGAGTGCTACCTTTAAATTTCTATCCTCTACCTTTACAATATATAGCTCATGGGACAAATAGCCTAAAAACTATTGTAGTATTGAATATGTACTTATGCACTTTATCTCTTATTAAGTTGCTTGTTGTGCGATAACCATGTTCCTGGGGACGCCATCAACTACTCTTTGTTGAATATCATGTGAGTTGCTATGCATGTCCGTCTTGTCTGAAGTAAGGGCGATTTACCACCTTTAATGGTTAGAGCACGCATATTGTTAGAGAAGAACATTGGTCCGCTAACTAAAGCCATGAATCATGGTGGAAGTTTCAGCTTTGGACATATATCCTCAATCTCATATGAGAAAATTAATTGTTGCTACATGCTTATGCATTAAAGAGGAGTCCATTATATGTTGTCTATGTTATCCCGGTATGGATGTCTAAGTTGAGAATAATCAATAGCGAGAAATCCAATGCGAGCTTTCTCCTTAGACCTTTGTACAGAGCGGCATAGAGGTACCCCTTTGTGACACTTGGTTAAAACATGTGCATTGCGATAATCCCGGTAATCCAAGCTAATTAGGACAAGGTGCGGGCACTATTAGTATACTATGCATGAGGCTTGCAACTTGTAAGATATAATTTACATAACACATATGCTTTATTACTACCATTGACAAAATTGTTTCTTGTTTTCAAAATCAAAGCTCTAGCACAAATATAGCAATCGATGCTTTCCTCTTTGAAGGACCTTTCTTCTACTTTTATTGTTGAGTCAGTTCACCTATTTCTCTCCACCTCAAGAAGCAAACACTTGTGTGAACTGTGCATTGACTCCTACATACTTGCATATTGCACTTGTTATATTACTTTACATTGACAATATCTATGAGATATACATGTTATAAGTTGAAAGCAACCGCTGAAACTTCATCTTCCTTTGTGTCGCTTCAATACCTCTACTTTGAATTTATTGCTTTATGAGTTAACTCTTATACAAGACTTATTGATGCTTGTCTTGAAGTACTATTCATGAAAAGTCTTTGCCATATGATTCAGTTGTTTACTCATGTCATTTACATTGTTTTGATCGCTGCATTCATTACATATGCTTACAATAGTATGATCAAGGTTATGATGGCATGTCACTCCAGAAATTATCTTTCTTATCGTTTACCTCGCCGGACGAGCGAAACTAAGCTTGGGGATACCGATACGTCTCCGACGTATCGATAATTTCTTATGTTCCATGCCACATTATTGATGATATCTACATGTTTTATGCATACTTTATGTCATATTTATGCATTTTCCGGAACTAACCTATTAACGAGATGCCGAAGAGCCGCTTGCTGTTTTCTGTTGTTTTTGGTTTCAGAAATCCTAGTAAGGAAATATTCTTGGAATTGGACGAAATCAACGCCCAGGGGCCTATTTTCACACGAAGCTTCCAGAAGACCGAAGAGTCAACGAAGTGGGGCCACGAGGCAGCCAGATGGTAGGGCGGCACGGCCCAAGCCCTGGCCGCGCCGACCTGTCACCTGGGCCCCTCGTGACGCCCCTTGACCTGCCCTTCCACCTACAAATAGCCTTCGTTGCGAAACCCCCAGTACCGAGAGCCACGATACGGAAAACCTTCCAGAGACGCCGCCGCCGCCAATCCCATCTCGGGGGATTCAGGAGATCGCCTCCGGCACCCTGCCGGAGAGGGGATTCATCTCCCGGAGGACTCTACACCGCCATGGTCGCCTCCAGAGTGATGAGTGAGTAGTCTACCCCTGGACTATGGGTCCATAGCAGTAGCTAGATGGTTGTCTTTTCCTCATTGTGCTTAATTGTCGGATCTTGTGAGCTGCCGAACATGATCAAGATCATCTAACCGTAATGCTATATGTTGTGTTTGTTGGGATCCGATGAATAGAGAATACCATGTTATGTTGATTATCAATTTATATCTATGTGTTGTTTATGATCTTGCATGCTCTCCGTTACTAGTAGATGCTCCGGCCAAGTTGATGCTTGTAACTCCAAGAGGGAGTATTTATGCTCGATAGTGGGTTCATGTCTCCGTGAATGCGGGAGTGACAGAAACCCCTAAGGTTATGGATGTGCTGTTGCCACTAGGGATAAAACATCGATGCTATGTCCGAGGATGTAGTTATTGATTACATTACGCGCAATACTTAATTCAATTGTCTGTTGTTAGCAACTTAATACTGGAAGGGGTTCGGATGATAACCTGAAGGTGGACTTTTTAGGCATAGATGCATGCTGGATAGCGGTCTATATACTTTGTCGTAATGCCCAATTAAATCTCACTATACTCATCATAATATGTATGTGCATGGTCATGCCCTCTTTATTTGTCAATTGCCCAACCGTAATTTGTTCACCCAACATGCTATTTATCTTATGGGAGAGACACCACTAGTGAACTCGTGGACCCCGGTCCATTCTCTACAACCGAAATACAATCTCATCGCAATACTTGTTCTACTCGTTCTCTGCAAACAATCATCATCCACACTATACGTCTAATCCTTTGTTACAGCAAGCCGGTGAGATTGACAACCTCACCGTTTCGTTGGGGCAAAGTACTTTGGTTGTGTTGTGCGGGTTCCACGTTGGCGCCGAATCCCCGGTGTTGCGCCGCACTACATCTCGCCGCCATCAACCTTCAACGTGCTTCTTGACTCCTACTGGTTCGATTAAACCTTGGTTTCATACTGAGGAAAACTTGCCGCTGTACGCATCACACCTTCCTCTTGGGGTTCCCAACGGTCGTGTGCTGTACGCGTATCAGAGCTCATCCCTCAAAGAGTAGTTGTAGGGTATAGAATGTGCATTGATTATCGAAAAGTTAATAAGGTTACTAAGAAAGATCATTACCCTTTGCCTTTTATTGATCAAATGTTATAAAGGTTGTCTAAAAATACTCATTTTTGCTTTCTTGATGGTTATTCTGGGTTTTCACAAATTGCTGTTAAAACTAAGGATCAAGAGAAAACCACTTTCACTTGTCCCTATGGAAATTATGCTTATAGACGTATGCCTTTTGGTTTATGTAATGCTCCTGCTACTTTTCAAAGATGCATGTCTGCTATTTTTCATGGCTTTTGCGAGAATATTGTGGAGGTATTCATGGATGATTTTTCTCTCTATGGGAATTCTTTTGATAATTGCTTGCGGAACCTTGATAAAGTTTTGCGTAGATGTGAGGAAACTAACCTTGTTCTTAATTGGGAGAAATGCCACTTTATGGTTAATGAAGGAATTGTATTGGGACATAAAATTTCTGAGAGAGGTATTGAAGTTGATAGAGCTAAAGTTGAAGCAATTGAGAAGATGCCCTATCCTAGGGATGTAAAAGGTATTCGTAGTGATCTTGGTCATGCCGGGTTTTATAGGAGATTTATTAAAGACTTTTCTAAGATCTCAAAACCTCTTACTAATCTTCTTCAAAAAGATGTACCTTTTGTTTTTGATGATGATTGCAAGGAAGCTTTTGAAACTCTAAAGAAAGCCTTAACAACTGTTCCTATAGTTCAACCTCCTGATTGGAACTTACCATTTGAACTTATGTGTGATGCTAGTGATTTTGTTGTAGGCGCTGTTCTTGGATAGCGAGTAGATAAAAAATTAAATGTTATTCATTATGCTAGTAAAACTCTTGATGCTGATCAAAGAAATTATGCTACTACTGAAAAAGAACTGTTAGCTGTAGTCTTTGCTTGTGACAAGTTTAGATCCTATATTGTTGATTCAAAAGTTACAATTCATACTGATCATGCTGCAATTAGATATCTAATGCAAAAGAAAGATGCTAAGCCAAGGCTTATTAGATGGGTGCTTCGTTGCAAGAATTTGATTTGCATATTATAGATAGGAAAGGTGCTGATAATCCTGTTGTCGATAATTTGTCTAGATTGGAAAATATTGCCTATGATCCTGTTCCTCGTTAATGATAGTTTTCCAAATGAACAATTGGCTGTAATAAAGGTGAGCTCGCGAGATAGCCCTTGGTATGCTCGATTATGCTAACTTTATTGTTTCCAAGTACTTGCCTCCAACCTTTTCAGCTCAGCAAAGAAGGAAATTCTTTTATGACTTGAGGCATTATTTTTGGGATGACCCACACTTATATAAAGAAGGAGTGGATGGTATTCTGCGAAGATGTGCTCCCGAATATGAACAACAAGAGATATTGAGTAAATGTCATGGTAGTGCTTATGGAGGATATCACGCCGAAGATAGAACCGCACAAAAGGTTCTACAATCAGGTTTTTATTGGCCAACTCTCTTCAAAGATGCAAGGAAGTTTATTTTATCCTGTGATGAATGTCAAAGGGTTGGTAATATCTCCAGACGCAATGAAATGCCTATGAATTATACTCTTTTGATTGAACCATTTGATTGTTGGGGATTTGACTTCATGGGACCTTTCCCCTCTTCAGAAGGTAACACTCATATACTTGTTGCTGTTGATTATGTTACTAAATGGGTGGAAGCCATACCCACAAAAAGTGCTGATGGTGAGACCTCTTTAAGAATGCTTCTAGATATTATTTTTCCTAGATTTGGAGTTCCTAGATATCTTATGACTGATGGAGGTTCTCATTTTATTCATGGTGGTTTTAGAAAAACTCTTGCTAAATATGGTATTAATCATAGAATTGCTTCTGCTTATCATCCTCAAACTAGTGGGCAAGTAGAACTATCAAATAGAGAGATTAAATCTATCTTGCAAAAGACTCGTTAATAAATCTAGAAAGAATTGGGCTAGTAAATTGAAGGAAGCACTATGGGCTTATAGAACTGCTTATAAAAATCCCATGGGTATGTCACCGTATAAAATGGTTTATGGAAAACCTTGTCATTTACCTTTAGAACTAGAGCACAAAGCTTATTGGGCTGTAAGAGAACTAAATAAAGATCCTAAACTAGCCGGTAAGAAGAGATTGCTACAATTGAGTTCTCTAGATGAATGGAGAAGCGAAGCTTATGAAAATGCTAAACTCTTTAAAGAAAAAGTTAAGAAATGGCATGATAAAAGAATTATCAAAAGAGAATTTAATATTGGGGATAAAGTCCTATTGTATCGGTCTCGTCTCAGATTCTTTGCAGGGAAATTAATCTCGAAGTGGGAAGGACCATATGTCATTGAGGAGGTGTATCGTTCAGGAGCAATTAAAATTAGTTCTCTCCAAGGCGATGCCACACAAGTGGTGAATGGACAAAGACTCAAGCATTATATCTCAGGTGATTCCTATAATGAAGATGTTGATGTTATTCGAGTGGAGACTCCGGAAGCTTTCATCAAAGGTCAAATTGACAGCCCGACAGAGTTCGACTTCGAATAGGTAACAGTACTGGTAATAAAAAGTTCGCGTTTTACTTTCCGAACAATGTTTTTGCTGTTTTTGGAAAATATGAAAAATTACGAGATCGAAACGGAGTGGAGGAGACGCACGAGGGCGTGCCCTCATAGGCCGGCGTGGGCCCCAGCCTGGCCGCGCCGCCCTATGAGGTGGCTCCCTCGTTGCCCCTCTCCGACTCTGGTTTGACCTGGTACTTTCCTTATGTCGTAAAAATTCCTGCTATATAATCCCCCGGACCCCTGGAGGTTCGTATATCATTTTCTTGACGTGTTTTGTTTCGAGCTGTTTTCTGCCAGGATCTGTTTTCGATCTAGAAGCACCATGGTCTCCAACAACAAGGGCAAGGGGCTTTCGGATGAAGATATTCAAGATCCCGAGTGGAAAGAGGTGGACGAGAGCGTCAAGGAAGAAGATGAAGAAGAAGTGGAGGAAGACTCGCGTGCGTACCCGCGTGCTACCATCGCAAGCGTCGAGGTGGTGGAGAACCCTTTCAGTGCCAAGAGGAGCGCAAGAATTCGCACCGGAGGAAAGGTTCCACGTCACTACCTAGCTCCAAAGACATCTTCTCCAGACACCTACAACCCCTTCCGCAATCTAATTTACAATAGTCAAATTGAATGGACTCCCAAAGGCAGCATTGCCTAGCAATTGGGATATAGATCGTTCTAACACTGCAGGGAGGATGAAGCCTGAAGCTGAAGAGTGGGGAAATAACTCCAAGAGTTGGGGCTCGCCATCGGACATACTTCTCAACCGCGTCGAGCACAATTCGGAGATGATCTGCAACCTCATGTACAAGATTGATGAGCTTCAGGAGCTTGTTGAGAAGCTTGTCAAGAATTCATCACCACCACCGAAGGAGTAACTCATCATCGGTATTGGCATCCCCTTGGTTTGTTCCAAGCTTGGGGGAGTGCCGCGGTATCACATCATCACTATCTTTTACTTTTTACTATCAAGTAGTGCCATATCATGAGTAGGGAAGTTATCATATAAGATGAGTTGCAGTGTGGAAGTATCTCTCCTTAGTTGGTTGTTTATGTATCCCTTGGTGTGAGTTATCGTTATGGAATATTAATGAGAAGTCTTATCATTTACATATTGCACATCTTATTTTAGTTTGCAATTTCTATTATATGATTGATCTTGTTATTAGTATTGTTGTCACTTTGGGAGCATTGAGTAAATCTATTTGGTTTTGGCAAACTTAGCATTGGTCAATAGCAACAACACTTTGAGGTTTTAGTAGAAAAGAGAAATACATGTAGTTGTTTCATTGTCTTCCTTTCTTGTTAGCTTTTAGCTCATTATTCTGAAGTTAAAATTGTTTGTGCTTACAAGGAAGATGCATGATTGTTTCTATCACATGTATATTTGTTTGTTTGCCTCAACTCTTATGCTTGCTAATCAACCTTGCTAGCCAAAAACCTGTACTGAGAGGAAATGCTTCTCGTGCATCCAAACTTTAACCCAAACCTATGCCATTTGTGTCCACCATAACTACCTACTACATGGTATTTCCTGCCATTCCAAGTAAATACTTCGTGTGCTACCTTTAAACAATTCAAAATTTATCATCTCTTATTTGTGTCAATGTTTTATAGCTCATGAGGAAGTATGTGGTGTTTTATCTTTCAATCTTGTTGGGCAAATTTCACCAATGGACTAGTGGCTTCATCCGCTTATCCAATAATTTTGCAAAAAGAGCTGGCAATGGGGTTTCCAGCCCCGATTAATTGACCTTCATAATTTTACAAATAGACGCTCCTCCATGGTATGTGATTGTTGGAAGGCACCCGAGGATTCGGTTAGCCATGGCTTGAGAAAGCAAAGGAGGGGAGGAGTGTCATCTAAATAAAACTAAAATAAATAGACACTCCTTCATGGTATGAGAATGATTGGAAGGCACCCGAGGATTCGGTTAGCCGTGGTTTGTGAAAGCAAAGGTTGGAAGGAGTGTCAACCAAAAATAAAACTTTATGGGAGCCGCTCTTCGATAGTTTGTCTGGCAAGGGGGTTAGAGAACCCGCTACCATTCGTTGACAACAACAAACACCTCTCAAAATGTTACTTTTATTCTCTTTATATGATTTCAAAACTGAAAAAGCTCTAGCACATGATTTAATCCCTGCTTCCCTCTGCGAAGGGCCTGTCTTCTACCTTATGTTGAGTCAGTAAACCTATTTCCCTCCATCTTAAGCAAGCATTTGAGTTGTTGTGATCAAACCATCTATATTGTGATTTACTTCATCATGTCCTTTACTCTTCCTTGTTTAGTACAAGTTTTATCTGAATGAATATAGCTTTGAAAGTTATCAATGATTATGAGGAGACCATTATGACTGAGTATGCAAGTTGTGCCATATAAACTTCAACATAATCTGTTCTCTGACCAAGAACGAAGTTTGCCATCACCAATTATGATTTCTTATGCACCTTTATTTGTGATTACCCTCTACTTGTTTCAAGTTGAATTATATGAGGAAGTTGTTCACTAGAATTTCTTGTGTGAATGAATATGATGCTTCTTGTCCATATTTTATTTATCGACTCTTCACTCCATAAACTTGTGGTCCTGTTTACCGAGTTCAGTTTCGCTTGGGGACAAGCAAAGTCTAAGCTTGGGGGGAGTTGATACGTCCATTTTGCATCACTATTTTATATCCTAACTTACTGTTATTCATTGATATATTTCATATTTAGAGGTGATACTTAGGTTATTTCATCTATTTTGCATGTTTCATGATTATTGGAGGATCGCGCACCAGAGTCAGGATTCTGCTGGAAAAAGCGTCGTCAGAAGGCAATATTTCGGAAGATCAACAATTGACGGAAATTATATGAAAAATCCTATTTTTCCAGAAGACGAAGGGAGCCAAAAGGAGGAGCCGAGGAGGGCCGCCATGGGCCCCCCTCATAGGCCGGCGCGGGCCCCGCCCGGCCGCGCCGCCATGTGAGGAGGGGGCCACAGCCCCTCTCGGCCTCCTCTCCTTCGCGTACTTCTTCGTCCCGAAAACCTAAGCTCCGAGAGGATAGTCGCGAAGAGTCACGGCCACCTCTCGCGGGGCGGAAAACACCAGAGAGAAAAGAGCTCTCCGGCAGGCTGAAATCTGCCGGGGAAATTCCCTCCCGGAGGGGGAAATCGACGCTATCGTCACCGTCATCGAGCTGGACATCATCTCCATCATCATCACCATCATCTCCATCGTCATCACCGCCGTCTCCACCGCTGCACATCGTCACCGCTGTAACAATTTGGGTTGGATCTTGATTGTTTGATAGGGGAAACTCTCCCGGTATTGATTTCTACTTGTTATTGATGCTATTGAGTGAAACCATTGAACCAAGGTTTATGTTCAGATTGTTATTCATCATCATATCACCTCTGATCGTGTTCCATATGATGTCTCATGAGTAGTTCGTTTAGTTCTTGAGGACATGGGTGAGGTCTAAATGTTAGTAGTGAATTATGGTTGAGTAATATTCAATGTTATGATATTTAAGTTGTGGTGTCATTCTTCTAGTGGTGTCATGTGAACATCGACTACATGATACTTCACCTTTATGGGCCTAGGGGAATACATCTCGTACTCGTTTGCCAATTGCGGGGTTGCCGGAGTGACATAAACCTGAACCCCCGTTGGTATATCGATGCAGGAGGGATAGCAGGATCTCAGAGTTTAAGGTTGTGGTTAGATTTATCTTAATTACTTTCTTGTAGTTGCGGATGCTTGCAAGGGGTATAATCACAAGTATGTATTAGTCCTAGGAAGGGCGGTGCATTAGCATAGGTTCACCCACACAACACTTATCAAAACAATGAAGATTAATCGGCTATATGAAGCGAAAGCACTAGACTAAATTCCCGTGTGTCCTCAAGAACGTTTGGTCATTATAAGTAAACAAACCGGCTTGTCCTTTGTGCTAAAAAGGATTGGGCCACTCGCTGCAATTATTTCTCTCGCACTTTACTTACTCGTACTTTATTCATCTGCTACATCAAAACCCCCTGAATGCTTGTCTGTGAGCATTTACAGTGAATCCTTCATCGAAACCGCTTGTCAACACCTTCTGCTCCTCGTTGGGTTCGACACTCTTACTTATTGAAAATACTACGATACACCCCCTATACTTGTGGGTCATCATTCATCATTGGATACATGCATTTGATTCCACTCACAATATGATAAATGCACATCTTATGAAGGAATTCTCTCTATGTTGACCTCTCTAGATTTTTTGCCCATTTCGGCAATGGATGCCAATGGGCGAGAAGTTTCGAGGGTTTAAGGGAATTTGGGTTTTATGCTTCTTTCTTTGTGCCAAAGTATTTTCCTTTCATGTTTTGCATCTTGTTGCCTTGCTTGGTTGAATCTTGAGAGGAAACTCCACTAGGCTTTGACTGCCAATATATGCAATGAAATTTAAGTTCATTCACACATGCATATATTATGGGGGAGTTTGCTCTATATATTCAACTTGTTTGTTACTTAAATTTCTTATATAAATCCTCTCAAAGAGATTGTCATCAATTACCAAAATGGGGGAGATTGAAAGTGCATAGAGTCCCCATGTGTGGTTTTGGTAATTCATGACAATCCCGATGGACTAATGTTTGCATTGAGGTAGGAGTTTTCTATAGGCAATACTTGAACCGTAAGTTGGATTCAAGGTTGCAAATAGAATAATGTGATGGAGATCAACTGATATGTATGTATTGAAGAAGAAGATTGAGTAATCTCTCAAGTGTATCTTCAAGACATCAACAAGATGGAGAAAGAAGGAATGGTGTGCAAGTTTAAGATGAGCCATCCCGATGATATCATGAGCTTGATCTTGTCATCCATATGTTTCATGGATATGTGAAGATGCGCCGAATTAGAAGCTCTCCAATAGTGGATTATTATGGGGGAGCACTCGCAAGACTTCATCAAGCAATCACAATCAAAAAAGGTGTTCCATCTTATTGCGGTCAAGATTGTCATCATCAAGTCCAAGTGAAATGTGCAAGGTTAAGGTTTGGTCTTTATAGGGTTTCTTTCTTACTGGTCTCAAGGTTTAGTTGGGAGACCGGGGTATATCACTACTAGGAAAAGGCTTATAGCCGCACTCCTTACCACCGGCGAGTACGATTTCAAGATGCCGGCGGTAAGGCCTTCCAGGGTCGCCTCACATTACCGCCGGCGAGTTGGTTTTAGGTCACCGGGGATAGGGCACTTACCACCGGCGAATAGGGATTGGAACAGCCAGGGGTAAGGTGGGCTAAGAGCACCTGGATGGGCCTCCCCTTACCGCCGGCGAGTTTTTCTCGAAGATGCAAGGGGTAAATTAACTACCGCTGGCGAAATCGATTTACACGTGCTAGGGATAAAGTGGGCTGATGTGAGCCATTTAGGCCAAAATTATCGCCGGCGTCCCTGTTTTGTTTTCGTCGGGGGTATTTGGTCATCTTGGATTTCTCCACCCCACACCCTACACACGCACGTCGCCACACACGCACAAGTCGCTCACACAGAAAGAAAACCCTACATCCACATTTCCTCCCCACCCAGACATGGCAGCGACGGCCACCCACCGAGCCCGCCTCACCACGGGCGCATCCCCTTCCCTGCACCACCGATTGAGATGATGGTGGCCAAGTTCGTGCCGCCGGGCCACCAAAGCCCCTTCTCCCCATCCTCAGGATCCCCTCCTTTCCCCCGGCTCCCTTTCGCCACCTGCTCACCGGATCTGGTCGTAGAAGACGATCTCGGGCGTCGCCAGGCTCGCCCCTTCCCCACCGCGTGGCGCGATTCGCCACAGTTGCCATGGTGGCGCGACTCGCCTGCTCGTCGATGCCGCGTGCGTCGATTCGACGGCGCGCGGTGCGGACAGTGCAGCACGCAGCCGCGGGCTGGGTCACAGGAGGTCGAGCCGTTCGTCCTGAAGACGCCCCCGTGAAGGATCTTGTCGGCATCGGATTCAAAGGTACCAGCTTCTGGATTCCTCTCCGTCCTTCCTTTGCTCGACCAACCAGAGGAGATTATCGGTCTCCAGAGTTATTTGCCGTGTAACTTGAGAAGGGAAACCTACTTCAGATGCTTCTGGAGCAGCTGAAGTCTCTCTAAGCAACACCGACATGAACTGTAAAATAATTCAGAACGGATGTGCCGGAGTAGCGCGTGATCCGCAAGGCGAGCTCGCCAATTTCCTTTTTTTGGTTTGATCCGGTTTGGTTAGATTCTGTTGATGTCGTCCTTATATGCTATAGTTAGAAGAAAATACCATTACACTTGATCTGTTTTTCACATTTGCTGTTGAGTTCAAGAAGATATGCTATAGTATCCATGGTCATTTTTTTCCACTTTATTTGCAGCTAGATCTCTTCCTAGTCACTCTCGAATATTGCCAGATCTCCTTACGAATCATGCTTATTTATAAATAATAATTAATGCATATATGCCTGGCAGTGACTTCTTCTTTCTATTCAATTCTTTTCTACATGGAAACTCGTTGTCTAATGTCTATTGGTACAGATGTTTCACACTTTACAGTATGTGATTCATTCTTTAATAAGTGGTGCACCTTATTTGTCATGTCTTAGCTAGATCTGTAGTTATTGCTCTGAATATTTGTCGAAAACTCGAGTCAGGAAAACAGTTAATATAGTGCTTGCATTTGATCTTGAGATTTCTTATTAATCTAGTGGCAAACAGCAACGAAATCCCCTCATTTTTTTTGGGTTTTCTGTAATTATGCATGCTTTTCAATCTAATTTATACGGAGGTGTTGTTTTGCTTGTGATGATTCCTCCAGCGTGTGATTTGGTGTTGGTTAATCATTCTAATCAAGGTTGCATCAACAGACTCTTCCTGCTGTTTATTTGGAGGTCAGAGAGTCTGCAACAGAGGGAGCCTCCAGGGAAACTAAGCTTGTGCAGATATAGTGATAGTCTCTCCTTTTGCTCAGTTGGACATTCCCCTGATTGTGCGTTGTAATATAATACGTGTTCTATTTATAAATAAAATAAAGAGACAACTTGCCTTCTACTGTTTTTTTAACCCTATACAAACTTACCGCTGGCGAATTGGCCTGTGTGCCGGAGGTAGTTCAAGGTACTGCTGGTGAATAGGCTAGGCGCCAGGGGTAACAAAATACCACCAGCGAATGCAAGAAAGCGTCGGGGATAACGTCACGTTACCGCTGGCAAAACGGAAGTTGCCGGCGGTAACCACTTACCACCGGCGAGGTGATCTCCGACGAATGCAAAGGCGCCGACGGTAAGCTTTTCTAGTGCGCCGGTGGTAAGTCTTTTCCTAGTAGTGTATGTTAGTTGTCGCACTATCAAGGGGCTCTCGAGTGAGTAACTCGGTCGTATCATTCGAAGAGAGGTCAAACCTTTGCATCCTTGCATAATATTTCTTGGTTGTTATTTGGATCTTATCCATATTTTGTTTTAGAGCTTGTGCTTATTCTCATGACAAGCTCTAGTTCATCGAACGGATTCCACATGAAATACTTGTTGTGTTTTTGATATTGGAGTTTTTCCTCTAAATTCATGAAAGAATGTATCCCACTTGTTCTTAATATTTTATCTCTTAGGGGTGTAGCTATTTTCATCATCTTTCCAACAAAATTGGTTTTCACCTATTAGAGGTGTGACCAATTTGGCTCTTATAGATAGGTTAAATCTTTCCCTATTTTATATTATACTCTGTGGTTGGACTATGATGTTTTCCTGCATGATCTTGTAAAGCTTTTTGTTGTGATTCTAACGAGCCCAAGATCATCAAATTCGGAGTTCGGATGTAAAAATGACGATGTTTTTGGTGTGGGGTGTGCTGCCGGACGGACTGGTTCGGCCACGGGCTAGCCTTAGTCCGGCCAGGGTCCAGGGTGCACGAAAATTATGCCCAGGATGGTCCGCAATTGGCCGTATGAGTCCGGCCGGCCAGATTGGTCCGGCCAAACCCGGAAGGTCCGGCTGGGGGTGTTTTTGGGTGCGTTTTCAACGGCTAGATTCCATTTTGGAGGCCATATATAACCCCCTTCTTCCCCATTGAGATAGAGGCTTCTTCTACTTTCTCTCTCTACTCCATTGTTGACCGTGAGAAGCTTCTCCTCCTTCTAATCCCTCCATAATTATTTCTCATATTTGAGGAAAAGATAGTGGAGATCTAGATCTACATCTTGACCAAACAAATCCTTCTCTTTGTGAGGGGAATTCACTAGATCTATATCTTGGAGAAATTTGGTATTTCTGATCCTATTTGTTCTTCCTCTCTTATTCCCCCAATAACTTGTGTAGCTTTGTTGGAATTTGAGAAAGGAGGACTTGAGCATCTTTGTGGTTTTCTTGCCATTGCATTTGGTGCATCAGTTTGACTTCTCCGCGGTGATACGTGGAGGTGAAAGTTCGTGAGATATTCACTTCGGGAGCTTGTTCCTCTTGGGTCTTTGGACCCTAGACGGCTTAGTGGTCTTTGTGGTCTTTGTGGTGTTCTTGGGTACTCCAATTAAGTTGTGGAGTTTCTTCAAGGGCAACGCCTTTGTGGCGATTTATTGGGAGCCTCCAGTTAAGTTGTGGAGTTAGCCCCAAGTTTTGTGCGGGTTTGGTGACCACCCTAAGGTTTCATAGTGGATCGAGAACATCCATTTTGGTGGGAATTCTCGAGGAGAATACGGTGTCCTTCGTGCATTTGGAGTGACTTGTCCTCCACACCGCTCCAACGGAGAGTAGCACTTGCAAGAGTGTGAACTTCGGGATACATCATTGTCTTCGCGTCACCTCGGTTATTTCTATACCCGGGCTCTTTACTTATGCACTTTACTTTGTGATAGCCTTTGTGCTTGAAGTTATATATATCTTGCAATCACATAGTTACTTGTATTTCTTAGCATAAGTTGTTGGTTCACATAGGTGAACCCTAGTTATATAGGTTTTGTGCTTGACAAATTAAACACTAGTTTTATTCCGCATTTGTTAAGTCATATTCGTAAAAGTTTAAACCGCCTATTCACCCCCACTAGGCGGCATCTGTGTCCTTTCAGCATTGACATGAGTTCTTGTGTTATGGAAAGTTTGGTAATTGCAAAAATTATGGGCATTGCCATTTTCACTATAAAGAGAATAGAGACTAAAGCGCTTGTTTTCTCTGCCGTGGCAGAGAAAAAGCCTGTTTTTTTTTGCCTATGCAGTTCTCTGCCATCGCACATAAAACTTACAGTATTTCATCTAGGGGACAGCTCCATTAGCAATAACTTAACATGCTCAACTCCATTACATCAAAGTTAGAATTTTGGGTACAACATAACTCCATTACAACAAAACTTTGCATGCTCTAATCCATTACTCTAAATGATAAACTCTCTAGATGATGAACTCTCTAGCCGCGTTTACAATGGCGTGATCAACATGTAGCACTTCGGGGTAGTATTCCTAATCTTTGTAGAACTCCCTTCCTAATGTGTGCTATCTTGTACCGGTGCTCCCCCATAAGATTCATGATCTCCACCATGCATGTTTTATGTGTCAAAAAGACACGGTTGCTCCTCTCGGCCGGGTACCCGTTCCATGCTTGTTGCACCTTCATTACAATATCAAGATTAGTACAAGAAGTATTGCAATGGTTGAAGTAAAAAACAACATAAAATTGTGTACCTTCATGAGAATGTCAAGAATAGAAGTTGAAGATTTTTTTTGAAACAATGATTGGAGAGCAGCGAACAAACCCAAATCTAGGATATTGGTATCCGGTGAGTTAGGAGGTTGACAAATGAGGCTAATGTTCCACCTCCTGCAGCAGCCGCCTCTAAATATTCAGGATCATTTGGCAATACATGTGTCTTCGTGTTGTCTTGTTGAATGAATATTGGGCTCCATCTATCCTCCAATGGCCACTTCTCCTTGATAGCGGGCAAAACTATTTGAATAAGGTAGTCTTGACTAACAAGCCGTGTAACATTTAATGGTTTGGTTTCCATTGTTCCCCTCGGGCGGTTGCCACTACGACGTTCCACCGGATTCTCGGTCACAAAGGGGAACATACCAATCTTACCATAAAATGTACGTTTCGTCGTCGCTCGGTCTTGGCCACGGGCAGCTTCGTCGTCGTCTCGGTCTCGGCCACAGGAAGCTCCGGCAGTGCTCGACTCGCCCAAAAACTGCAGGCGATGGCCAGCTCCGGCACCGCTAGACTCGCCCGTGCTCCATCTTTGGGCAGAACGGAGACCAGTGAGGCCGAGAGTACCGCTTCCTCGCCTAGTCACCTCCACATCCATCATGTTTCCTGGGTGTTCGTCGTCGCTACTGTCATCTGCTCACAAAACAGAACCGAGTAAGAATCAAATCATCATCGACAAAAAAAAAATCCTCAAGAAACATTGAACGGAATCGACCAAAAAAACCAACCTTCGTCGCTATCCACCTGATAGAAGAAATCACATGCAAGTTCCCGAGCTTCCCCATCGAAATCATCCACTTCATCCCAGTCGATTGGATCGTTCAAATCAACAGCAGCCATGACGAAGAACACAGGGAGAACGAGAGGAAGACCACAAGGAGGAAGATGAAGAACTGAGCGTCCATGGCGCGAAGCTCTTATACGAGCTCGAATTCTCTGTCTCCTCTCCTCTCCCGCATCTAACCCTCAGAACTTGATCTCCACCGTGAGATTTCTGGCGGATCTGTGGCATCGCGTTCTTCCCCAATGGTTGATGATCCTTTTTACTCCGATTGGGCACAAATTTTTTCCATGGATCAGCAACATCATTGAGGGCGCATGCGCTGGGAGGAGAACAAGGGGAGGAGCCAGAGAGCGATGGCGCCGTCCGGGTGCGAGAAACGAGGAGGCCGAGCGATCCTGGACGAGATCACGCGCGTGCATGGAGGGCAAAAACGGAAACATTGTGATTTTTTCTCTACCCCGATCACTACCTAAATAATCGCGCTGAAAAATTTGCGCCTTATGCCCTGGGTCGGAGGGAGTAGCTAGTAACATCACATAACCCAAGTATTTTGGTGACATGGCATGTCAATGATTGAAAAAAGAGAGTGAGGTGGTAACTAGCTATGTTACCATAACATCACACATCCCAAGATAAGATGAGTCTACAATATAGTAAATGACACAATGCATGACACCACATCTAAATTACTAGGTAGTAACTTAGACTAGTAAACATATGACATGTTACTAGTCTAAGTTATTTTCCACTATGACTAGCCTTAAGAAAATATGGTAAAGGATATGAAAATAGCAATATTCGATCCGATCAATTTACACTAGATTGACATGTTAATAAAAACATTTTTTAGATCATGGAGATAATAATATTCGGAATGGAAATGATCTTTGTTTTTGTAATGTTGCATAAGCATAGCTAATTTAAGCAGATAATGATGGCCTAAGATTATTACAAAGGTGATATAGATCACACGAACGATTTACGGTTCACATGATTATATCCTTTATCAACATAGCTATCCTATCTCCTTCTCGCACCAACACAAGCATTCTTTGCTAATTCCTCGGCTAAGAGATTGTAGTTTCAAAAACTAGCCGTGATCAAAATGGAGTGGGTCACAATCTAGCTCTACTAGAAAGAGTTCTAAGTAGAACTGATGTTTGGCTTCACAATACCCTGCCGGAGATCGCTGCGGTGATGATCTGTTTAATATATCATCTTCCCCGTGCAAAAAAAAAGTCATAATGTTCCATGACGCTGCTTGCGTTTCTGTTTTGTTTTTTAGGGGGACTTGCTTTTCTTTGCCATTGGAAAAGGTTGGAAAAGACGCATACTCTCTAGGCTGTAGCCCGCCAAAGCTTTTCCTTTTGGATTAGGGCTCTATGTTATGTAGCCCGTTATAGGGGGATTTCCTATACACCGACCAGGTCGGCGCGTACCGCGCGCCGCACACCCCCCGCGCGGTACGGGCCGGCCCAGTTCGAGTGTTGGGCCAGTTGGCCACTGTTTTTTCTGAGTCATTTTTCTGTTCTGTTTTTTTTTATTTCTGTTTCTTTTTCATTTCTGTTTCTTTTTTTGTTTTTAAGATTTAATTTTTAAAATTTACATATATTTTTTAATGTAAAATGTTCTAACTAAATTTTTTTGAGAAAATTTCAAATTCGAAAAAGTATAAAATTGTTCAAATGCGAAAATTGTTCAAGTATAAAAATTGTTCAAATTCGAAAATTGTTCAAGTATAAAAATTGTTCAAATTCGAAAATTGTTCAAGTATAAAAATTGTTCAAATTCGAAAATTGTTCATATATAAAAAATAATATTTTTTTTGAAAAATATTTGTTCCAATTTAAATTTTGTTCTAATTTAAAATTTGTTCCAATTTAAAATTTGTTCCAATTTAAATTTTGTTCTAATTTAAAATTTGTTCCAATTTAAAATTTGTTCCAATTTAAAAATTGTTCCGATCTGAAAAATGTTCAAATTTAAAAAATAATTAAATTTCTGAAAAATTTAAATAATTTTAAATAATCGGGTCTAAAAAGAATCAGCTTTTTAAAAACGTAAAAAGAAAATTAAACAGAAAAAACGAAAAAGCAAAAAAACAAAAGTGGGAATGTGTTGGGCCGGCCCAACAACCCGCCTGGGGGTGTGCGGCGCCTGGTCCGCGCCGACCAGGTCGGCGTACAGCACCCCCCGTTATAGGAAGTACGAATTTTCTAGAGGAGCCGTCGCAACTTGGCCCAGTCACGAAGTACAAAGGCCTTGGCCCTGGCCCAGTACTGGACTGGCGGCTGTATATCCAATCTTGTCCACTGGTAGTTGATCGGACGGTCAATAAATCATAAGTGCTAGGGTTTTCCTCGGCTGCCGCTTTTATAAGAAGGCCGCGATTGACTTCCAGCAAAACAGAACAGACCAATGCATTGCCGCCGCCTGATAATTTTCGCTCCTAATCTTCCGACGAAGTACTCTCTGCGTTGCGATTATCTGTTTGGTGTTGTCGTTTCCTCGCTGTGCTTTCATCTCTGTTGATTTTAAGTACTAGATTTTCTTCGATTTGGAGCAGTGATGAGATCAATCGATGAATATGATCTTTCAGGTGTGATTATTAATCGCTACGTTCTTGCTGAGCTCCATTATGTCTTATCTCAACTCGAAATTGTGTTCTTTTATAGCGTGTTCTCAATCTCGTTTTTTTTAGATTGAATAGACATCCCGTTTTTTTCTTCAGAAAGGGAATATTCAGTTGAGTTAATAATAATGAAATTCAATCGTTTGTTCTACTCCCTCTGATCCATATTACTTGTCACTAGCATAGATACAAGCATAGATGTATCTAGGACTAAAACATGTCTGGATACATCTATGTTAGTGGTAGCTAATATGAATTGAAGATAGTGATTTTTTTTGGATTTTTGCGAGGGGTTAGTTGGCAATGACCTGCGATTAGGGGAATCTAGTAGGCGGCTCGGCGCTACCTAGGACGCCATCATGAAAAATGTACAAATCTGGTCCACCTGTACGACACAGTTGGTTCTTAAAATCAGTGTTTTTCTCTGAATCATGCGTACTGAAGGACCATAAACGTGTGAGAGCAGTGCGATTCAAAACTTAATCAAAAAATGTCACGAGTAGAAATTTGTGGAAGTGTGGAAATTGTCGGAAATGAATTTCTGCTCACAACCAGTTGTAGATGCAACAGATATTTTAAAAAATGTACTACTTTTATAGATGGAGGAAGTACTAAATATCAAAATAATATGAAAAAACGTCTATACACATTTGAACATTCTACGTCCACATAAGGCTTGTGGCAAAATGACATTTTTTGTGTCGTGCGTAAATCAGTTTCTCACGAGATTTTTTTATTTTCAAACAAAATATCTTTTTGCTGCAAAATTTGTGTAAATAAATATAGAATATTTGGATGAATAGCCAATGACTTTTTCTGAATTTTTAAACATTTTAAAATACATATACAATACACTATAATAGGTATCTGGAAATTGTTAGTTTAAGGAAGAATTAAAGACATCTCTCAATGTATTTCGGTGACTGCGAGGATATAACACCAAAAACTGTTACATAGATGGAATAATAATGCTATTATCGTTGCAATGAAGCATGTGCTGCTCTGTGTCTTTTTCTTGATGTAGGTCTATCGTTTTTGATAGACTGCCATTGCTGATGATGCTGAATGGTTTGTGAACCTTACTTTTAGAAGTCATTTGGAATCTAGGTTTTCATTTTATTTGTAGCGTTTTAAAGAAGTCCTTTGGAAGCTAGGTTTTCATTTCATTTGTAGCATTTTGGAATGAATACATTTACATTGTAATTTCAGAAATGGACACTTGTTTGGTTGCCACAGGAATTGTAAATGACAGTAGAATTCAATATTGAATTTGTTTGGTTGCCACAGGAATTGTGAATGACAGGTTTTAGCTCGGAATTGTGATTACACATGACATCATTTTGCTGGATTTCCTAAATAAAATGATGGCCCAATTCTGTAGCAACCAAACAACCCACCTATGGAATTTTAAAATGAATTCCAGGATTTCAGGCTCAAATGATGGATACCAAACGACCTCTTATGGTATTCATGGGTAACCTTGTCCTAATATGCATAGCTTTTTTTGTTGGGTTTTGTTATGGAGTCTTGGTTAATGGCGAGCCAAGAGATGAAGACCACCTCATCCTCCTTTCTAGTGAACTAGGAGGTTCTACGGCTCTACCCTTGTTGCCAACATCCACACCAACACCGCTTGCCACAGCTTGATCGCAACGTGTCCTCACCCTTTTCTAATCGCTTCTCGTCGTCAGGGCATATGATCGTTGTCTGTTGCTTATAGAACAATGGGTTGCCCTTCGTGTCTCCACGTGTCCACGAATCTTGTGTCTCCGTCCACGACTATTTCGTATTTGCTGCGGTATCCTGCATCTCTGTTCCAAGGCCGTCAGGGATGATGTAGCCGCCGTTGTAGATCACTGCCTTAATTTTGGCCTCGGAGCACTTCTCCAACAAGGCCTACGGATCACCGGATGTGAGATTAGTACTGATGTAGCCCCGCCTATCGTCGACGCCACACCATGGCCAAGGAGTCCCCCAAGTGGACCAACAACACAAACCCCCGCCATATATGTCAAGGTGAACTCTTTCCTCTCTATGGTCGACCTCAACACCAACTTGAATGGTATGCTACCTCATGCCTATCATCATTGTGTCTATAGGTGCCGACATCGACAAGGACCAAGAGAGAAGGAACTCCCATGGTGCAAGGAAGAGAGAAGAAGAAGAAGGAAAGAAGAGAAGAAGGAAGAGGAAGAAGAGGCGGGAGGAAGAGGCCCGGCCTGCCGGTCCAGGACCCGGTCGGACCGGACCCACAACCGGGTCATCCGGTCCCGGGCCCGGTCAACCGGGCGCCCAACCGGATTCCCTGCCTCGTACCGGAAGGCGACCGGAAACTTCGCAAGTTCCCGGTTGGCGCCCGGTCGACCGGACCCAGGACCGGACCACCCGGTCACAAGCCCGGTCAGACCGGCCCCAAACCGGATTTCACGGGTTCGACTCGACCGGGACGGCCCGAGTCGGTCCACCACTTAACTGTTCGACCCAAGCTGCCTTGTATGCCTATATAAGCACCTAGGTCACCCCCTTAGCTCTTTAGACAAGATTTAGGCTTAGACATGAAGTTGAGCTTTGTCTCCCTAGGGTTTCATCCCCTTTGTATCAAGGCTACCCTTGTTGGATGTATGGATTTGTGAGTGTGAGATTCTAGTGCTACCCACTCTCTCTCCCACTCCTAGATTCATCTCCCTCACCAATCTCTCCGCTCGGAATTCTACCGCGTGTCTCTTCCGGGTTGATTCTATTGGCGTGGTCCATCGAGCCACGGGGTAAGTAATCGATTGTATCGGGTTGGTGTGCGTGCGTGAGTTCATCGTGTTCTTCGTGTTCTTCGCGCTCTCCCTCTCTCCCTCCTTTGGATTTCGGGTCAACCGCAAGATCGGGCCACACACGGGGTCTTAGACCTCATCATATGGTATCAGCAGCCTTTGGTTTCCGCGGATTTGACCCCCCACCCATCCAATTTCGTCTCTAAAATTTTTCCCCAAAAATCCCCAAAAATAGCCCTAATTTGCCTCTCGACCGATCTGTGATTTGGTTGCGTTTTGAGTGGTTTTGGTCCATGGATTTGGTGTTGGAGTGCTTGATCTACTATCTCCCCAACTTTTAGCCCCCAATTCCATCATTTCCCTTCGTTTTGGTCGATTTGGCTTGATTTCGCTCAAGAACAGGAGAGAGAAAAACTGTGCCCCGCGAAATCCGGTCGACCGGGCGCCAACCGGGCCAGTGACCGGACAGCCTGGCGCCAGGGCCGGTCAACCGGGCGCCAGACCGGGCGCCAACCGGGCGCCAACCGGGCGCCAACCGGGCCAGAACCCGGTCAACCGGGCTGTAGACCGGGCAGGCCGGTCCAGGGCCTGGTCAACCGGGCGCCAACCGGGCGCCACCTCCACCACCACCTCCGCCAACCACCGCCACCCTCTTCACCGCCGGCAAGAACCGCCACCCTCCCCAAACCACCGGGAAACATCACCGCGGCCCCATAACCTCCGCCGCAACCGCAAGAGCATCGACACCACCACCACCGGCTTACCACCGCCACCACCGCCAAGCTACTTTGACCCATTTCTTCCGCTAACTTGTGTTTTCTTGTTCCGGTTTGAGTGCCTTGTTTGTACAACTAATCCGCAGCTACGAAGCAAGCGACGACATCCTCGGCACCCCGGACTTGCAACCGTACTCTTGACACCACCACCTTCATCGCAAGTTATGTGTTCATCACCGCCTAACATCTTAGGTATAACTTGCATGTCCCTTGTAACCCCTCTTCTTTTGCGATCTATCCTATCGAGCATTGCTTATTGAGTGTTGCGAGACATTGCACGTGGCCCCGATTGTGAGGTGTGTGCGTAGTGTGGAGTCAAGCTTCTAAGCAAAACTCGTGTGGCAAGATAGCAAAAGTGAGCTAACGCTAACATAGAGCGTGAAAAAGAAAGAAAAGCACAAAAAGAGTGCAAGTGCCATCATACATACAAAAGTGTACAAAGTGCCACCATAGATACAAAAGAGTGCAAGTGCCACCATATACAAAAGAGATAAAGCTTTTAAGCAAAAGAGAGATAAGAGAAGAGAGGCCGCGTGTGAATCTTGTTGTCTCTTCGTTTGCAACCAAAGCTTTGATCTCTTCTTGTGTTAGTGTGACACCGAGCACCCTTGCTTAAGGGCTTCATACACTTTTCCGCTCATTCCTTGGTCGCACTAACCCCGTTCATCTCGTGTGTGCGTTCCATATCTTTCCGTGTTTATAGTGATCATCGCTTTGACATTTGAATTTTTGGACCTTACCCACTTTTAACAACATACTCGATCTTGGATTTGTCTTTTGGCTTTCCACAACACTCGCCTAACACCATATTTGCTAGCTTTTGCGTGTGGTTTTGCGTGTGTCCCCGATACACTTGATCTTGCTTTTGGCTTGGTTGATTGCCTCAATACTATCTTACCTTGGTAAGAGTGCGGGGTAGTCTCCTTCCACTAACATACACCATATAGATCTTGTCATGCTAACATGTATAGCAACAAAGAAGATACGGAGGAGTACACGGAGCACTTCGAGGAGGATACCTCCTCAAGCACCGCGGATGTGGAGGAACATGTGGAGCTCGACACCGACTATGGCTCCACGAGCATCACCGACATGACCGACATCGAGGAGCTCTACATCGACAATGGCTCCTCAAGCATGGATGACATGGTGGAGCACCACCTTGAGGACGACATCGACGAGCTCTACATCGACAATGGCTCACCACTCATGGACGACATGGTGGAGCAACGCCACGAGTACGACATCGACGACATGGTGGAGCAACACCACGAGTACGACATCGACACCATGGCGGAGCCTCACCTACGCTCCACGATGAGCAAAGACGATGCTCCCACGTACACCTACTTGGCCAATGGAGCTACATATGAAGATAGAGGACCTCCACGATGGCACCATCATATGGATCATCAAGAGCGTCCCCATCATGAGCGTCATCGACACACTTCTTCGAGCTCCACAAGGCACCACCATGAGAGTGCTTATGCACAAGATCGTCGACTTCAAGTACACCATATGGAGCATCAAGAGCGTCCCCATCATGAGCGTCATCGACACTCTTCTCCAAGCTCCACAAGGTACCGCAAGCAACATGCCAAGTCGCATGAGCCATCATCTAGGCATGGCAAGGACCGTCATCAACATACATCACCACATGAGCTTCGCCGCCACAAGCCACTTCATGATCGCCATCGACCAACATCTTCCACGAGTCTTCGACGACACCACTCAAGCCATGGTGATGATGCACGAAGACGAGAGCCTCGACATGAAGGCGACAAACACCATGATAGGGTGCCTACCACTCCAAGGATGGCAAGTGCACATCGAGCATACCTTCCTCATAAGGCGACTTCCACTTCTTGTGCCACCACCACAATGGCCTCTAGCTCGTCACGTGCCTATGGACTCCGATGCTACAAGTGCAAGCAACAAGGCCACCCTCCACGGGAATGTCCCAATCTCCTATGTGAGGTGTGCAAGGCCAAGGGTCACGTGGCATGGCAATGCACAAAGCCAAGCGCCAAGACGCTCTACTTCGACGAGCTACACGCCCAAGCCACCAAGAAGCCTAAGGCGTCCACACTTCAAGATGAAGACCGCCAAGACCATCGCAAGGATGATGTGGATCCGAGCCTAGCTCTCCACAACACTACGGCACCACCGATGGAGGACGACTTAGGAGGCGATGGAGTTGAGATGGTTGAGCATGGGAATTTCCCTTCAACCAAGGAGGCGCATGGAGATGAGAAAGTCGAGCCTACTCCTATATGCTTGATTGATGAGTTGGTACCAATCCCATGTGAGCATGAGAGCCACTTAGCCCACTTGAGTGAGAGTGATAGTGAGTTGAGTGACTTCCACCCCATATGTGAGTTTGAGTGCTTCCATTTGGAGGACATGAGTGATACACTAAATGAGTTGAGAGAGGTAGATGATAGGTCCATGGAGGACATCGCATTTGCTAACACATTAACCTCTCCCTCGTTTGTGTCTTCTTATGTTGCACTAGGTCCACGGAGGACGAGTTCCCGCTCATGGAGACGATGTACATGGTGCATGAAGATGATGATATCTCACCATGCTTGCTTCAAGACGGACATGTCGACCACATGGATCCTCCTACTTCCACAACACCTACCTCAAATGAGTCGGCCTACAAAGGTAACAACATAGGTGTTGATGATGCCATGATCCCACTAGTGGACATGATGACTTATGAATGCATGCATGACCTCGATGATCCATTTGCTACTTCACATGCTACTTTCACTTTCCCATGTGATGCTTTGCTTGATAACATTGTTGATCATGTGAAATTGATTGCTTGTGATACCATGACCATGCCATGCTATGAGAGTTTCACGTTTTCCCCGCTTGCTTGCCATGATAATGATTATGATAATGCTTGTGTTGTGACACCCTTGATGAACACTAGCTCTTTCCATAGGGTTGTCGACAACAATGATAAATTGTTCCACATGCTTTGCCCTAAATGTTTACACTATTCCATGATCCTTGCATCCAAGATTGTGAACAATTTCTCTTTCTTATGCTTGATATGCAAGAATGCTTATTTCATTGTCCACGAGATGGCCCCCATAGCCTTCTCACTTTTTGATGATCATGAGCTACCACATGCCATGAATGCACCTTCTTGCCATATGCACCATCGCCATGCATTTCATACTATCTTGATTGACACTAATGGTGATGTGCACAAGACATGGAACATCATGATGGATGATGTGTTCCTCTACCATGCACACACGCTTTTTGTTTTCTCTTTTGTATGTATAGGTACCCGAATGACAACTTCCACCGCTACGGAGCATGAGCTCATGAAACGCGCAATTGAGAGCTACCCCAACAAGGACGAGATACATGACCCAACCCATGGGATTCACGCCAAAGGGTATGTTCCCAAACGCCTTCGCCCTCGTGTGTTTTCGGCTTGTCTTGTCGAGCTTCCGGTTTGGACCAATGCCTCGTCACCTCTTTGGCCTCTTATGCAACATATCTTGACACATCTTGTTGGCACAATGGTTGTTGTATGTCTTGATGTTATCATCATACACTCCGAGAATCTCAAGGACCATGTCATACATGTGAGAGACACCTTATGCATCTTGTGCCACATGTCACTCATAAAGTTGCTCTTCTTTGGATTTCTCATTTCATCTTTGGCAATTGAAATGGATTCTTTGACACTTGAGGATACCCATACTTGGCTCACGCCAATCATACTTTCCCAAGCTAGAAGTTTCCATCTCTTTGCCATTGCACATAACAATTTTGCCCAAAATTTTGCCGCCGATACTTGCCTTTTGATTGTTCCATTTGTGTGGGACAATGCTACACATCACATTTTTGACTCTTTACAAACCAAACTTTTACATGCACAAACTTTTGCCCCACCAAATTTTGAATACATCGACACTCTTTTGGTTCCCATTTTTGCCAAATGCCTCTTGGAGAAATGACTTGATGCTTCGTATTTGATTGAGAGCCTCTTGTTCGCCGATCACAAAATTGGCATCCACAAGCTTTCCATTTGCAAGTTGTTTTTCCCCAAGCTCTTCTTCGACCGCGACTTTATCCCTCTACCACAACATGGGACAACCATCATGGACTACACCGTCGGTGAGGAAGAACAAGAGTCGAGGGCGACTCTTCCCCAAGGGGGGGGGGGAGATGATGTAGCCCCGCCTATCGTCGACGTCACACCATGGCCAAGGAGTCCCCCAAGTGGACCAACAACACAAACCCCCGCCATATATGTCAAGGTGAACTCTTTCCTCTCTATGGTCGACCTCAACACCAACTTGAATGGTATGCTACCTCATGCCTATCATCATTGTGTCTATAGGTGCCGACATCGACAAGGACCAAGAGAGAAGGAACTCCCATGGTGCAAGGAAGAGAGAAGAAGAAGAAGGAAAGAAGAGAAGAAGGAAGAGGAAGAAGAGGCGGGAGGAAGAGGCCCAGCCTGGCCGGTCCAGGACCCGGTCGGACCGGACCCACAACCGGGTCATCCGGTCCCGAGGCCCGGTCAGCCGGGCGCCCAACCGGATTCCCTGCCTCGTACCGGAAGGCGACCGGAAACTTCGCAAGTTCCCGGTTGGCGCCCGGTCGACCGGACCCAGGACCGGACCACCCGGTCCACGAGCCCGGTCAGACCGGCCCCAAACCGGATTTCACGGGTTCGACTCGACCGGGACGGCCCGAGTCGGTCCACCACTTACCTGTTCGACCCAAGCTGCCTTGTATGCCTATATAAGCACCTAGGTCACCCCCTTAGCTCTTTAGACAAGATTTAGGCTTAGACATGAAGTTGAGCTTTGTCTCCCTAGGGTTTCATCCCCTTTGTATCAAGGCTACCCTTGTTGGATGTATGGATTTGTGAGTGTGAGATTCTAGTGCTACCCACTCTCTCTCCCACTCCTAGATTCATCTCCCTCACCAATCTCTCCGCTCGGAATTCTACCGCGTGTCTCTTCCGGGTTGATTCTATTGACGTGGTCCATCGAGCCACGGGGTAAGTAATCGATTGTATCGGGTTGGTGTGCGTGCGTGAGTTCATCGTGTTCTTCGTGTTCATCGTGTTCTTCGCGCTCTCCCTCTCTCCCTCCTTTGGATTTCGGGTCAACCGCAAGATCAGGCCACACACGGGGTCTTAGACCTCATCAAGTACGGTGCATGACAAAGGACACGTGAGGGCGAGATAGAGAGCGACATCGAGCGTACTAGGTCGTCCATCGTCATGCGGGGAGTAGTCAATTTGGCATATGGGTTGCGGGGCCACAAACATGTTCTCAATCGCCACCGCTCGAGCCTTGCGTAAGGGAGCTGGACCGAAATCCTTGCCAGGCGTGCGGTTCAGGTGAAGAGTTGGGGCAGCCTCTATGTTTGCACGGGATACGACGAGCCGGAGGAGGCAAAATAGACCACACATGGACTTGCATACCGGTAGAAGGTGTTGCAGACGGCAAATCTAACGTTGTGCCTGGGAACTTACCGAGCTCACCGACAACACCTGAGGAGCCGAAGGAGCATTAACGACGATCCTCTCTTGCTTCATGAAGAGCATGGCCTCATCCATGGCAGGCGGCAGCCTCACCTGCGCGTTGGTGTTCGCCTTCATCTGCAAGGGTAGCATGGCAGATACCCTCATGGCCTGTTCGGCCAACTGCTGCCTTTGCTTCAGCTTCAAACCGGCGCATCGGTCCCATCGCCTGGTGGCCTGGACGACCTTCTCCTCCGACGTCAGCAGCATCTTCGGTATCTTCGGCATCTTATCGCCACTGGCGGAGGCGGCTCGTTTTGAGCCTATCATGGGGGCGGTCTCGTCAATGCCAGAGGAGGTGGCTGTGGTGGGTTCCTCGACTTCCAAGGTGGCGACGATGTACATGACTACGTAGGTTTTTTTTGCTTCCACCTGAATATGATTTTTGAAAGTGGTGGAAATGAAACTGGTTTCTGTACCACTAGCGGGCATGCCATGCAACACGCATGGGTGACCGCGCGCCGCATTGTCGTGCAGACGCATTCGCGGCGTAATTCATTTGCATCCCCGCTGATAGCTCAATTTGTTTACGTCTATCCGCTAAGTTGAAGTGCAGACTTATTTTTCGATCACGCAGATGCAAACCATTATTTTGCCATCTGTTTAAATCAGACCGCTGAAGATGCCCTTATCACCCAATTTAGAGCATTTCCAGTCTGTCCCCCCAAACCGTCCCCCAAATGGCGCCAGATTGAGCGTTTGGGGACGTGTTTTGTTCGTGCCGCGTTTAAGGGACGTCGCTCCCCAGCCGCGTCCCCCAAACTCGCCCGCAAAACTTAAAAATTAATTTTAATAGATAGAAGAAAACTCTTTACTAATATTCAAATCGGTGCAACATAAACAAATTACATGTAAAAACTTCGAAAAAACATAATTAAACTACATATAAATTATTTTAAACTACTACTTCTTCTTCTTTGATGATGGCCCCGCCTCGTCGTTCTCATCACGGTGGCGCTTCCTGCTCGTCACCTCTTCCGAACAGGCGGCGTCTGCCTCCTCGTCGTCGCCGGTGCTCGCCGGCTACGCCTTGGCCTTGGCCTTCGCTTTCGCGTCCGCCTCCGCCTCCGCCTCCGCCTTCGCCTTCGCACGCGCCGCCGTTGCCTCCTTAGACCCTTCCTCCTCCGCCCCCTCCTCCACGCCCCGCCATTCCTCCGCGCTGTCCATTGGCGGCGGGGAATCATCGCCGCTGCTGGGCGTCCGAACTCTGTCCCACCAATGGCGCCATCCTGCAGGCTTGCCCTCGTTGGAGGTGTTAGATGGAAGGTCAGAGATGTAGCTCATCGTGAGGAGAAGCTTGGATGAATGGCGGCCGGTTGAAGATCCGAAAGCACCTACGTACGGGTCTTATTGACCGCGGATGAACGGCGGCGCAGAAGTCGAAGAGAGCGGCGGTTGCTCTTCTGAAGAGTTCACGCTCCATTTCGGCGATTGGCGCGTCGGTCGACGTGGTTGCCAATGCGACTGTTTCCCTTCCCGGCAACTGCACCGTTGCTACGTAGGCAGCGGTTGAGCAACCGAGCCGCTGACGCGTCGGGCTCTCACTCCCTCGCCTCTCATTTCGTTGTGTTTGGCGTGCCCGTAGCGTCCCTTGTGTAGCGGGGACGGACTCGGGGCGCCAAACACCGTATTGGGCCGCGTCGGACAAAAAAGGCCTTTGGGGCGTGCGGCTGGAAATGATTTTTTCTCCGACGCACCCCAAATCGCTTTAGGGGACGGTTTGGGGGACGCGACTGGAGATGCTCTTAGTCCTATTCAGGTTGTCGTTACGCTCGAAATGTGCTCCCGATCCCAAATCCAGATCGCCTGCACCCCGAGTCCTGACCGGGTTACTGGACTGATAACCCAGTTAGGGTAGATTCTTGCCCCTTCGGGTGAAGGAAGCAAGTTGTAGTCCAGTTCGGGTTCGAGCGAACTGGAAGATTCTTGTCTGTAAGGTGCAGTGCAACTCGCAGCGAACCGTAGCTGAGCTTCTTCAAACAAGGTCTGATGATTCGTCATAGTTGTTCGGTCAATGGGATTGCTAAGTGCATGATAGTGTAGAGTGCCAAAAATCATAGATAAAAGAAAAGTGGACATATGTTAAGCTTCATGCACTAATCAACTATTCTAAAAGACCGATATGATGGAAAAAGTTAGATAATTCACTTATACAGTTTAACATCCTCCCTCACGGTGAGGTGGAGACAAGTCAACACGTGTAAACAGAGGCGTATGGCTCTAGAGGCCAGTACGTAGACATGAGGGGAGTAAAATAATTTATAGAATAAATTGTAAAAATCAGGACTCGAACTCAAGACCCTGGCTCTGATATCATGTTAAGCTTCTAGAGTTGGGCAATCCAATTATACAGTTTAACAACATACGACAATTTGCATAGTCTAGGTCCTCCACGACGCCCAGCACCAAAAGTACCTTGTGTTCTTGCACCAATTTGCATACATGTAATAACACTGTGTGAATTGTCCAATTTTTTTAAAGAATACTGGTCATACAACCATTCAATTTACATTGAGTATCTTCACCTGAATCACTAGTTTGTGTATCGGCTCGCCCAATTTGCACACTTGTATTAACAAAGGATCAGTTTGCCTAATTTTTTCAAGAACATTGGACATACAACAATTTACATTGAGAATCACAAATTAATGGATCTGTTTTGCCCAATTTGTGTTGAGTATCCTCTCCGGAATCACAAGTTAGTGGATTGGTTCGTCCCAATTTTCAAGTTCTTATACCATTTTGCATGCACCATTCAATTTGTTGTATGTCCATTATTATTACCTCCTCTTGGGCACTGTGGAGGACCTTGACGTATCGTCCATGGGCACAAGGTACCCACATTGGACGTGTTGTGGTCAAGGTTGGTGACAGTAATGAATGTGTCGTGGAAGCCGTAGGTAACATAGGACAACATCTACATTGTGGCCTCTAGTCGTATGTTGGCTCGTTGCATGCAACAAGCTCCTAGAGCCGTCGGGCTTTGTCCCGGGCGAAGGACTCTGTGCGCTTGAGTGCTTTCTCTCCAGATAGCACCACGACCATGACATTTTCGGCGTGGCTACTCCTCCCATCACCAGTTCTGATGTTTGCATTCATCACAAGAGACCAGACTCTCTCGGCATTCACATGCAGCCGCATGTTCCTCAAGTGCAACCAGCTCCCCTTATTGGCCTTGAGCCTGCACTGCACGAGAGCCTGATGCTTAGCCTCACAAATGGGTCCTTCAAGTTTGTCATGCTCTCAGGGTGGCATGATCCTCACGAGAGCCTAGGTCAACGGTGAAGACCTGTGCCGCCGTTGCTTCTACTGGCGGCATGATCTCCATGGCGGTCGGTGAAGTGCCCTGAGATGCAGCATGTAAAACGAGATAATTGAAACGTTTATTGATCAGGTAGATTACAAACTACTCGGATGATTTCTGTGTGCCTAGCCCTCATCTATATATAGGAGTACAATGCGGTGTTTGTTCATATCGTATGTAACTAGGTTTCTTATCTAAACCTATTACAACTCTATCTCTAACACCCTCCCTTAATCACAACTTTATCAAGTTGAGATTATGCTTAAATTCTTCAAAAGCTCTAACCGACAAGGGCTTAGTAAAACCGTCTGCAACTTGGTCCTTGGAAGAAATGAACCGGACCTGTAGTTGTCTCCTCATCACCCGTTCTCGCACAAAGTGGAAGTCAATCTCAATATGCTTTGCTCTAGCATGAAAACTGGATTTGCTGATAAATATGTGGCACCCATATTATCACACCACAAACAAGGCGGTTGTCTCAACCGAACTCCCAACTCTGAGAGTAAAGACTGGACCCAGATGACTTCAGCAGTTGCATTGGCTACAGACTTATACTCCGCTTCTGTACTTGACCTAGACACCGTATCTTGCTTTTTAGCACTCCACGAAATTAAGTTCGGTCCAAAGAATACTGCAAATCCCCCCGTGGACCTACGATCATCAACACATCCTGCCCAATCTGCATCAGAGAAGGCACTAACAAGAGTAGAAGAAGACTTCCGAAAAGTAAGTCCAACCGTCCTTGTCTGTTTGATATACCGCAGAATACGCTTAGCTGCATCCCAATGTACAGTAGTGGGAGCATGTAAATACTGGCATACTTTGTTGACTGCATATGAGATGTCTGGACGAGTGAGAGTAAGATACTGCAAAGCTCCCACCATACTGTTATCACCAGAATTTGACCGAGTCAGAGGTGGGCCGCGATCAAGATGGACTTGAAGAATATACATGGAAGAAATACATGAATCGGCCTGTTATGCAAAGTTTGGGCTAGTTGGCCCGTGTATCTGTAATATAGTAGGATACGTGTCGGTTAGTTAGAGTTTGTCTCATGCACGGTGGGGATTATTCCCACGTTAGAAAGTCTATGGACTATAAATATGTATCTAGGGTTTATGAAATAAACAACAATCACGTTCACCACAAATCAATCTAGGCACATCGCCAACTCCTTCGTCTCGAGGGTTTCTTCCGGGTAAGCATCATGCTGCCTAGATCGCATCTTGCGATCTAGGCAGTACAAGTTTATTCGTTGTTCATGCGTTGCTCGTACTGAAGCCTTTTTGATGGCGAGCAACGTAGTTATCTTAGATGTGTTAGGGTTAGCATTGTTCTTCGTATCATATGCTATCGTAGTGCAACCCTTAGCCATCTAGCCGCCCTTACGCCTATCTTAAGCGTAGGGGCGGCACCCCGCTTGATCATTATTTAGTAGATCCGATCCGTTATGGTTGCTCCTTGTTCTTCAAGGATTAGTTTAATATCTGCAATAGTTAGGCCTTACAAAGGGTTGGAGGATCCAGCGGCGCGTAGGGTGTAGTTTGCTAGCCCTAGACAGGATGTTCCGGGGATCAACCTCGTGTTGGTTTTTAGGCCCTGTCTAGGATCGGCTTACGATCACCGTACGCGGCCGCGAGGCCCAATCGTGAGTAGGATGTTCCGATTATGCGGTGAAAACCCTAAATCGTAGTAGATTGCTTTAGCTTTATTCTGATCAAGCAGGACCACCATATATTCGTACACCTCGTGCGAATCATGGGTGGATCGGCTCTTTGAGCCGATTCACAGGACAACCTGAGAGACGATCGAGGCTCGTATTTAATGTTTACGTGTATGCCATGCAGGAAACTAAGCGAGGCATCTTCATCACCTTCCGACCAGGTATAGGTCGGGTGGCACGCCCTTGCACCGGCATCGGACGTGCGTGCCGGAGTCTTTGCGGGCCGTCGCTCGGAGGGACCGGGGCCAGCCGCAGCCCTAAGTTGCTCCCGGCTCTCTGTGTTGCCCGTCGTTGCTCGCCGGTGGGTTTCGACCGCAACACATTCGGCACGGTGGGACCATCTTCGACATCAACCGCATCGCCATCTACATCCGAGATGGCGGACGGCACCCGATCACGTACGAGGATCCGGCCGAGGAGCTCAAGAAGAAGTATGACGAGGTCAAAGCGATCCTCGAAGCCGACCTCATCGGCTCTTTTCACAGAACCCGTTCACATGGCATCAGGTGGAAAGGGTTCTCGCCTGAAGGTGCGCTCGATGGAATAGACCTATCCGCCCCGTCAGAAGAACGCACCAGGTCCCTGCGTCAGGAGATTAACTACATGGTGGCTCACTCGCTGCACCGCCACTCTGAGAACCTGGTGAACACTTTGGAGCGTGTCGCTCTTCGGGTGATCCAGGAGATCATGAGGCACCAGTACTCTCCGTCAGGACCAGCTCTCGGGACATACCAAGGAGAGATGCCACTCCAGTCCCGTCCACCGCTGCCATTCGCGTTGGCAGCACCAGAAGTGCCGAATTCACCGGCATTCGTCGCCTACAAGATCGGTGGTGACCCTAGTGACTACCAGTTCTTGCACGAGGCGCCTAAGGAGATCCCTCACGGATACACGTGCACATACGTGCCAGACTGCAGTAACTGGGCACTCACAAACCAGACTGCAACAGCAGGGACTTCTGGAAAAGCAGGAGGAACTTCAGCGACAGATCTTGAGAAGCAGACGTGGCTAGCTAAGTATGCCACTCCGACGAACCTCCAGAGCTCAGCTCCTGCAGTTGGCTCAGAGCTGGAAAAGCAAGCATGGCTGGCTAAGTACGCCACCCCGGCGAATCTTCAGAGTTCGACTCTGCAGCCGGCACCGCGGATCAAATCAGTACTATACTGAGAGACCAGTTCAGCATGGTGCCGAAAAGGAGGACAATCGGCTATTCCAAGCCGTACCCCGACGAGTACGAGTTGATCCCGCTACCACCCAAATATCGGCTCCCCGATTTCTCCAAATTCAATGGATCAGATGGTTCCAGCTCCATCGAGCATGTGAGCCGATATTTGGCACAGCTGGGCACGATCTCGGCAGCGAGATGAGCTACGTGTGAGGTTCTTCGCACAGTCCCTCACAGGATCGGCTTTCGGGTGGTACACTTCGTTGCCACCAGACTCGATCCGGACTTGGAAGCAGTTGGAAGAACAGTTCCACATGCAGTATCACTCAGAGGCTTCCGAGTCTGGCCTTGCCGATCTAGCTCAAATACGTCAGAAGCATGGAGAAACCGTGGCAGAATACGTCCAGCGCTTCAGAAATCTAAGGAACCGATGTTATTCGGCTCGTGTGACTGAAAACGAAGCAGTTGAGTTGGCAGTGGTGGGCCTTGCATCACCAATCAAGGACATGGCCTCCCAAGCAGACTACCCTTCACTGGCGCACATGGTTCGAAAGCTGTCGGCTTATGAACAGCGCCACCGGACTTGTACCGGGACAAATTCAAGCGTGCGGTAGTCCTGGTTGAGGCAGATGAAGACGAAGGTTCTGCGGGAGATCAAGAGGTAGCGGTGGCTGAATGGACTCGGGGGGCAACCCCGTGTCCCGCAAATGGGTTAAGCCACCGGAGTCCGCCCGGAGGGTTTGATTTTGAGGTAACTAAAACTGAGCAAATCTTCGACCTCTTACTCAAGGAGAAGCGATTGAAGTTACCCGAAGGCCTCAAAATCCCCACGGTACGAGGAGCCGAACGGAAAGCCATACCGCAAATGGCATAACTCGTTCTCCCATGCCACCAACGACCGCAGGGTGTGGCGTCGGCGAGATCCAAATGGCGATAGGACAAGGACGTCTGATTTTCAACCAGTACGCCATGAAGGTCGACACCCACCCCTTCCCCGCCGTTAACATGGTGGAATGCACCTACCCTGAAGGTTGCCAGCCAGGATTCTCGTTCAACATCAACATGGTAGGACCTGGACACCACTCTGGCAAGGATGGAGGCGAGGGCAGCTGCTCTCGTAGCAAGGACACAGAGGAGGCCGCTCCACGCGATCGGCTCCGGCACGATGGCAAGCGCTACATCACAGAGGGAGAAGTGAGGAATGTAAGATATCGGCGACCTCTCTCCGATCACCTCCTCAACAAGTACGTGAGTCAATATAGCCAACGCCGACGATCCGGCGACGATGATGATAGAGACCGTCCGGCTAGGGACGCCGGGAGACATCGTCGGCATGATCGCGATGAGGAGGAGTACGAGCGCCGTGCCAAGGAAGAATCGAGGAAGCAAGACGACGAGGATAGGCACTGGGACTGCCCCTTCTTCAGACACTGCTGGGATTCAGGAATGAGCCGATTGCCTACAATCGGCAACTGCCCAGAATGTAGACAGAAGAGAAAGGATGTAGCTAACGTGTCCGTGTTCAAACGTCTAGGGCCTCTCCCACCTCGAAGCAAACACGCTGAGTCCCCTCGGGTGGAAGATCTCGAGGATTTGGAAGACGATGAAGAAGAAGAAGAAGACAGGTACCACCGGCCAAGGTGGTGCCACGATGGACTCAGCCGTTCCCAAAAACGTAGGGTTCGGCGGCTCGCGTGGCTTGGAGGAAGCCGAAAGGTTATACCGCATACGCTAAGGAAGGCGCGGCCTGATCCGGCGCGAAAATTCAACGAACCCTGGATGAAGAGGGTCGACCACAAAAAATGGAGTGGCGCCCCAAGCAAAGGAAAGCCGATGATGAAACATCGGCTGGCACAAACATGGTGCTCATCCTTCCGACGGAGTTTAGTGCTCCAGGGATAGACGAGGCACCCAATCTGGGCGACTGCGAGCGCGTCGACGTGACAAAGGACGGGGTTAGGCTGGTCTTATCCACCGGCCTGACCGTATAGCAAGAACGAGCCTATGAACAAACGCGGCGAGGCCGATCCTTGGGATCGGCCCCAAAGATCTATGAAGGAACATTACAAAACCTTCATTGAGCGCTTCGATCAATATGGAGGCCGATTCCAGCAATCGGCCAAAATTATCCTCACCACATGTTCTGCTTGTGTTCAACATCGATCTATCGGGCAGCGGTTTTACGTCGGCTGATGAGTTAGGAAAAATCAACATTGGTCCTACCGGAGCCGACGTGCAAATACAGTGCCTTGGCTAAATTACAGAGCCGATATCTGCAGTTACCTGACAGATTCGGCTCGGGGGGCACCTAATCAGATGAACATGTGCAGATGAACATGTGTGCAGTGAAATATTGGGGGCCGATAGAAAAATCGGCCAGTAAAAAAAAAATTCATGATATACAGCCGATGCACAGCCATCGACTCTAGTACAATTACACAAGATCTACCGGCTGCGTGTTCAAGACACGGATTTCGACCAGGTCGATTTTTAGTCCAGTTGTGATACCTCCTGCTTCCTCGAGGGAGTAAGCAATGAGCCGATTTTGGGTACCTGAACCTTCTCGAGGATTTCCAACCATTTGCGACAGTTCAGCAGTACTGGCAGAAACGTCAGTTTTGGCACAAGGCAACCCTTTGCTCTTTAAGCCATTGGTACTCCATCTGCAATATCAGCTTTCAAAGGAAGAAGGGTGATCGGCTCTGATGCGTCTACAAGTTGGCTATTTTCCAAGCTACGTTCGTAGACATGATTAGGACCTTTGCATGGTGGCTCTCAGGTTGAACCCTTGGACTGAACTGTGTATCCTCGCCACCGTTCTCACTTTGACCGAGGCTCGGGGGGCAGCTGATTTGATGGACACTCTGTTTGTGGAGCCGATCGGAGTTGCATCGGCTGACCCTGCACCATAACTTTCTCCGAAAGCGGTGAGTCGTTGCAGAAGCATCGCCAGAGCTACGGAGAGGAGCCTGAAGGGGAAGCCGTCATCATCTACAGGGTGTGGACCGTCCTGTTACTGCAAGAAAATGAAGGAGACTGGATTCTCAAAACAGCCGATGAACAGCCATCGGCTGTAGGATTGCGGAATATTATGGTCAGATATCAAATCACAGTCTGAATTTGAGAAGTGCTTGACTGACGGTCTAATCGGTATCTGAGTCCGGCTTCATGGGCGTCTAAAAAATCCGATACGTTGCTATCGGTCTTGGTGTGGCGAGCGGAAGGCTTGAAATTGGATTAATTGAAAGTTAAATTGGAAGAACAATTCTTATTAATTCAAAGGAGCGGCTTTACAGGAAAGAGCCGATGGCTCTCAAAAGGGGGATCTGATGCCTAGTGCACTGCTACTACTAGTCCTACTCTACTAGTCGTCGCTGTCCTCATCGTTGCCGTTGTAGCTGCCGTCGGCGCTGCTCCCAGGAAGTTCCTCGTCGCTGCTGCCCCAGCCCTCGGCCGGAGCTTCTTCTTCCTCGTCATCATCATCATCCTCGCTGTCCGCCCAAGAGCGGAAGCGCTTTGCCGGCGGATATCCGGCGGAGGAGGAGGATTCATCTTCCTCCTTTTCCTCTTCCTCCTCGTCATCATCATCGTCCTCGCTGTCCGCCCAAGCGCGGAATCGCTTTGCCGGCGGATGCTTAGCGGAGGAGGAGGAATCATCCTCCTCCTTTTCCTCTTCTTCCTCTACTTCTTCTTCTTCCTCCTTCCCGTCGGAGGAGGTGGGTTTCACCCAGGGATGGAGGTCGTCTTCGCTTTCGCTTATCAGCTCTCCTTCGATGAGGAACTTGAGGTCGTCTTCCCCATCGGTCAGAGGCAGGTCGCCATCTGACCCGACGAGTGCTTCGGGTGGGCCGTTTGGCACATGATCAAAGTTCCACTCCGGCTCGCTCGAGGAGGAAGACTAGAGGGAGAGGCCGGAGGAGACGGAGGAAGAGGAAGACATTGCTACAGGGGAAGAGGGTTTTTTGGTGCCGATAGCTAGAACAGAGGAAGGGGATGAAGAGGGCTAATCAATCGGCACAGTTAAATAAGGAGGAGCCTAGTGGAGATTTAATGCCATTGCAGTTTCCGAGGAAGTGATGCTAAAGCTATCAAATTTTGCAGAGAAGTTGAGAAGACAAGGCATCATGATGAAGGATATTGCGACGGTTCTGCTCTGTCACGACATGACCCGACGAAGAAAGAACAGAGTGATTTTGGAATTATCAATTCCAAAACCAGGGGGGCATGTGTTATCACCAGAATTTGACCGAGTCAGAGGTGGGCCACGATCAAGATGGACTTGAAGAATATACATGGAAGAAATACATGAATCGGCCTGTTATGCAAAGTTTGGGCTAGTTGGCCCGTGTATCTGTAATATAGTAGGATACGTGTCGGTTAGTTAGAGTTTGTCTCGTGCACGGTGGGGATTATTCCCACGTTAGAAAGTCTACGGACTATAAATATGTATCTAGGGTTTATGAAATAAACAACAATCACGTTCACCACAAATCAATCTAGGCGCATCGCCAACTCCTTCATCTCGAGGGTTTCTTCCGGGTAAGCATCATGCTGCCTAGATCGCATCTTGCGATCTAGGCAGTACAAGTTTATTCGATGTTCATGCGTTGCTCGTACTGAAGCCTTTTTGATGGCGAGCAACGTAGTTATCTTAGATGTGTTAGGGTTAGCATTGTTCTTCGTATCATATGCTATCGTAGTGCAACCCTTAGACATCTAGCCGCCCTTACGCCTATCTTAAGCGTAGGGGCGGCACCCCGCTTGATCATTATTTAGTAGATCCGATCCGTTATGGTTGCTCCTTGTTCTTCAAGGATTAGTTTAATATCTGCAATAGTTAGGCCTTACAAAGGGTTGGAGGATCCGGCGGCGCGTAGGGTGTAGTTTGCTAGCCCTAGACGGGATGTTCGGGGATCAACCTCGTGTTGGTTTTTAGGCCCTGTCTAGGATCGGCTTACGATCACCGTACGCGGCCGCGAGGCCCAATCGTGAGTAGGATGTTCCGATTATGCGGTGAAAACCCTAAATCGTAGTAGATTGCTTTAGCTTTATTCTGATCAAGCAGGACCACCATATATTCGTACACCTCGTGCGAATCATGGGTGGATCGGCTCTTTGAGCCGATTCACGGGACAACCCGAGAGCCGATCGAGGCTCGTATTTAATGTTTACGTGTATGCCATGCAGGAAACTAAGCGAGGCATCTTCATCACCTTCCGACCGGGTATAGGTCGGGTGGCACGCCCTTGCACCGAGCATCGGACGTGCGTGCCGGAGTCTTTGCGGGCCGTCGCTCGGAGGTACCAGGGCCAGCCGCAGCCCTAAGTTGCTCCCGGCTCTCCTGTGTTGCCCGTCGTTGCTCGCCGGTGGGTTTCTGACCGCAACACATACTCCTGTAGTTGGTACTGTCTTCTGGTCCCAACAAATCACCCTGATGTGCAGTAAGTTTTTCCGAAGCAGACAATGGCGTAGCAACTCCTGTACAATTGGTCATACCAACACGTGTCAAGATGTCCTGAGCATACTTAGCTTGACTGAGAACAATGCCATTGTCAACCTTGTTGACTTCCACGCCCAAAAAGAAGTGCAGATCTCCAAGATCCTTCAAGGCAAACTCATGACTCAAATACTTTAGCAGAGCATCAGTAGCAGCTTGAGATGAACTAGCAACAATAATGTCATCCACATAGATGAGCATATAGATAGTGATATGGGACTTCTGATAAATAAATAGTGAAGTATCTGACTTGGAAGGAACAAAACCAATTTCCATCAACTTAGAACTCAACCGAGAATACCATGCTCTTGGGGCCTGTTTCAGACCATATAACGCCTTATCAAGTTTGCAAATATAGTTTGGTTGAGTTGGATCTTCATACCCAGGTGGTTGTCTCATGTAAACCTCCTCTTCCAGAACGCCATGAAGGCGTTCTTGACATCTAGCTGTCGTAAGCTCCATCCTCTAGAAACAGAAAGCGCCAAGACGAGGCGAACAGTGGCAATTTTGACAACAGGACTAAAAGTATCCTCATAGTCAATCCCATATCGTTGCTTGAACCCTTTGGCCACTAACTGAGCTTTATATCTGTCAATGGAACCGTCGGACTTGCGCTTAACTTTATATATCCAGCGACAGTCAATCACATTTTTACCTCGATGTGGCGGAACCAATGTCCATGTGTTGTTTTGCATAAGTGCACCAAACTCTTCATCCATTGCACCCTTCCAATTCGGATCAGTCAAGGCCGAGGAAAGATTTTTGGGTTCTGCAGAAGTAGTGCATGACAGAAGCCAACGCACAGTACCATCTTTGTATTCCCGCGGTTTAACAATACCGCGAGAGGCGCGTGTACGCGGTGGAGAGGCCACAGGAGGAGGCACATAGGTGCTCGGCGGAGATGATCCAGCCGCGCTGGTGCTGGCAGCTGCTCCTGGCGCTATTGTCGCTGGGTGCAGCGGATCCGCACGCCCCGGTGTGGCCGACGATGTGGCTGATGGGGCGGAGGTGGAAGATCCAGGCGTCGACCCGCCCACAGAAGATCTGGGCGAATCCCGCGGGGACCGCGCACTGATTGGAGAGGCAGTCTCCTGCGCATGGGCGCCTGTCGCCGCGCCAGACTGTGCAGATTGTGCATGATCCAAGAGATCGGGAGCTGATCCCGAGGGAGATCCTCCCAGAAAAACCGTCTGGGACGGTGTGCCTCCGCCGTTTTCACCTGAAAACGAAAAAGAGCCCCCAGAACGGCTCGAAGCAGCGTTTCGGCTCAAATTTTCGCCAGCTGCTATATTTTGCTGTCCTGCACCTTGCACAACCTGAGGAACAGGGCTGACAGAAGGGTTAGTAGCACGGGTAGATTGCATATTAAAGTCACTATAAAATTCGTCCCCTTCATGAAAATTATGAAGAGAGGGGTCAAGGAGAAGAATTTGCTTGCGAAGGAGAGCACCAGCATTGGGATGTAAATGTTTAAAGGGAAACATAGCCTCATCAAGGACAACATCGCGAGAGATATAGACTCGACCAGTAGCACCTTCAAGACACTTAACACCTTTGTGACGGGGGCTATAACCGAGAAAGACACATTGTTTGGAACGGAAAGCAAGTTTGCGTTTGTTGTATGGGCGAAGATTAGGCCAACACGCACATCCAAAAACACGAAGTGAGGAGTAGTTTGGTCGAGTGCCAAGTAGGTGATGGACAGGAGTGTCATTATTAAGAACTTTAGTAGGAAGCATATTGATGAGATATGTGGCTGTAAGAAACGCTTCATCCCAGAATTTCAGGGGCATACCAGCATGTGCAAGCAGGGCAAGGCCAACTTCAACAATGTGGCGATGTTTACGTTCAGCGGAGCCATTTTGCTGATGAGCATGGGGACAGGAGACATGATGAGATATACCTTGTGTTTGGAAAAGAGAGTTTAATTTGACATATTCACCTCCCCAGTCAGATTGAACATTAAGGATTTTCCTATCAAATTTGCGTTCAACAAGTTTTTGAAAGTTAACAAAGGCATCAAAGGCATCAGACTTTTTCTTAAGTAAGTAGATCCAGGTAAATTTACTATAATCATCAATAAAGCTGATGTAATAATCATGACGACCAACAGAAGTAGGTGCAGGACCCCATACATCAGAAAACACTAACTATAAGGGAACTGTAGAAACACTGGTGGAGATAGGATAGGGGAGCTGATGACTCTTAGCCTGTTGACATGGATCACAAACTGATGCACTAATATCATCCCTAATACAGGGAAGTTTATTTTTGCTAATAATTTGCCTAACAATAACTAGAGAAGGATGTCCTAAACGACTATGCCATTGGGACTGGGACGGCTTGGCAGCGAAGAAAGCATGCTTCGGGGACCTTGAGGATGCCAAGGATGAAATCAAGGGATAAAGGCCGCCAACACACCGCCCTCTATGGATGACTCTCCGGGTGACCTGATCCTTGATTAAAAAGAAAAAGGGGTGAAACTCTATAAAGACATGGTTATCATATGTGAAGCGGTGAACGGAAAGCAGATTTTTGAATGCATTGGGGACATGAAGGACATTACGGAGTTCAAATTTTTTAGAAGGGCTACGAATCATAGAGTGACCAATATGTGAAATACCCATACCTTGTCCATTGGCGGTGTTCACCTTGTCATGCCCCTTGTATGCATCTCGCATCGTCAAATTGTTGAGTTCACCAGTGATGTGGTGTGTAGGACCGGTATCTTGGTACCAATTTGTATCAACGCCATAAGCGGCATGCACCTCTTTGTCACCATAATCATCATCATTGGAGTATCTGGACCAGCAATCTTTGGCATAGTGCCCCTCCTTGTTACAAATCTGGCAGGTTGCATCCACCCAAGGAGTGGTGCGGCGGCGTCCGCGTCCACGGCCACGGCCACCAGCTGGACCATCACGACCGCCACCACGTCCCTGGTTGCGATCATCTCGGCGCCAATCTCGACGCTCGTCGCGGCGATCACCGCGATCACCGCGGTCACCACGGTTGCGCCCATAGTTGCCCTCTGTAGCTGAACGGGGACGCCACTGGCGAGAAGCAGCGTTTGCGGAGGTTTTGAACTCGGGAGCAGGCGGCCCTTGCAGCATGAGTTGACGCTGGTCATATGCATATATGTGAGAGTAAAGCTGGGTGAGGGAGATCGGAGTGGTCACCACGCCGAGAGCAGCCACAAGAGCGTTGTAGTCACCACCGAGACCGGCCAAAATATAGGAGACCAGCTGTTTGTCGGGCAGGGGATGGCCAGCAGCGATGAGTTCATCGGCGAGGCCCTGCATCTTGGACAAGAACTCAGAGGTTGTCATCTGCAATTTCTTGGTGTTGGCGAGGCCGATCAGAAGATTGGTGACTTTTGCCTCGCTCTGGGCGGCGAACATCTCATCTATGGCGCGCCAGACACCGGCGGAAGACTGAAGCCGATGCACATGGGGAAGAATTTCCTGGGAGAGCGACTGGAAGAGATAGGCCAGTATGATCTGGTCACGCGAGAGCCACGCCGCATAGTCTGGATTGGGCTTCATCGTGGCCGGTGTGTCTGCGGTCTTGTCAGCCGCGACGTCAACGATCTGAGGCGGAGGGGCGCTATCGGTTCCATCGAGGAGACCGAGGAGTTGGGCACCGCGGATCGCGGGCAGCACCTGCGAACGCCATAGTGGGTAGTTGTCGCGTGTGAGGAGCTCGCGCGGCGGCAGACCGAGATTGATCTGCGAGGCAGTAGACGAAGACGACGCCATGGCCGACAGAGGATCGACGGCGGCGACGGAGCTCAACTAGCTAGGGTTTATCGGCGGAAGAGCCGGCCTGATAGCATGTAAAACGAGATAATTGATACGTTTGTTGATTAGGTAGATTACAAACTACTCGGATGATTTCCGTGTGCCTAGCCCTCATCTATATATAGGAGTACAATGCGGTGTTTGTTCATATCGTATGTAACTAGGTTTCTTATCTAAACCTATTACAACTCCATCTCTAACACAGCAGTGGCATGGACTATGGGTGGACATCATAGGACAGGTAAAAAAAGGGAGTTGGAAACCCTAAGGGACTCGCTAGACTTTTCGTTGAGCTTGAGGGGGTTTTCGAGAAAATAAGAATCCCACATGTAAGCAGGAAACCAATTTCAAGTTCTTGTAGTATTAGTTTACACGCACCACATCGTTTGTCCAATGTTATTTTCTTTAGAAAACCCGTCCGTTGGAGATGCCCCAGAAAGGGCTATATAAGCATCCGAGTTAGAGCACATTCCAAATCTAAACCCTGGAACGAAACACCTGATAAAATAACAGTCCTATAACCCCGAATGGTACAGTAGAATATTTCAGGTTGACATAATACTAGAGCTCAAAACAATATTTCAGGTTGTCTTAATACAAGAGCTCGAAACAACACTAGTGCAGAACGCTTCAAACTCAAGCTTCTACCGTTTCCTAATTGAAGCCTGCGAAAATTTGCAAACATTGCTTGTCAGTTGTTATTGTTGCAGGGCATACGAGTAATTTAGGTTCTGAATTGGCTCAGAGAACATACCCAGTTTGAGGTCCAAGCCGTTGTTTAGCGAGGTGGATCCACCTTCCATCTGCTTCAAACTCTGAGCATGAGCAAGCTGTGAACAAAAATCATATGAACATGAGACTAAGTTACACATCCAGTGATTGTTGGAAAGATAATACCAACGAATTTATAACCTTCCGACTAAAACAATGAACTAAAAATGTGAAAGTCACGAAGAAAAAAAGCAAAATTCCTCATCTTGTCTAGATGCATCCAAGAGTAGCTGCCCACTTTAGCTAGGGTCGGGCAGCCTATTCTACACTGCGTACAAATCCATAGCCTCGTGCCTTTGCTTGCAGGGAGTGAAAAGTTATTCCACCTCCAAGGTAAAGAAGTTGCAATGAACGAGTCTACGTGCTGTAGGTCGCTAGCCTTTCTGTCACGTCGTGCCTTGCAATGGAGCACTCCATTTACTGCGCACTACCACGAGTAGGGCAAGCACGCTCCCTGTTAATGGAGAGTCCTATTTCCTGCTCGATCTACATTTGTTGGGAATCCTATTTTCTCTAGATGGGAGAAAGAAAATCCTATTTTTGCTACGAATCTGTGTATATACCAGGCGTCTATACCTAGTCTTGTTCTTCGAAACAGTCCATGTACAAGTGCATATTCTTTTTGCGAGTACAAAGAAGTGGAACAGCACAGCAAATTACAGAAAGGTCCCTACAGAAAACAAAAAATACAGCCCTGCCCTTCTGCAACTCGACCACATCGTCGTCCCGAGCGCCGTCGGTGGCGCGCCGTCGCTCCTACCCTCCTTCACGCCTTGGATCGAAGGTAGTCCCCGAGCGAGCGGGAAGTCGCCGATCGCCGGCCCCGAAGGGCCTACACCGAAGGACGCCGTCGTCGCCGAACCGAGCCGCCCCAGCTTCTTCGTCGAGATCTTCAACAGCTGCCAGATCCGCCACCGGACCACCGAATCCGGCAAGGGGAAGTCGCGACCAGCAGTTCCACAGAACCGCCAGCCCGACGAAGGCGGCAGATCGACGTCGGAGCCCCGCGGAGCGCCGCCATCGAGGAGAAGAACCACCGCCAGCAAAACCACTCCGACCGCGCCGCTTCCGCCCCGACGCCGCCGGCTGGATACCCTAACCTCCTCTACACTATGTACACGACGCGAATCGGCGTTCCCCCGTCCTCCCGCCGCCGGAGCGGCCGGCGGAGGGCGAGGCAACCACCGATTCGGCGCCGGCGAGGTGAGAAAGCTAAGGTCGCTCAGAAAATCGCCTCCCTGGTACTGTAGGTGGGGAAGGAACGGTCCAAGGTCCGTTATATATTGTAACATACAAGTGCATATTCTAACACTACTATTGTGGCAGTTTCTGGACTTTTGTGTTTCTTGATTTGTTGTTTAACAGGAGTGAGGGGTTTTCTTCTTCGGGGGTCTCTCTAATTTAGCCGCACTACTAGAAGTTGGCTGCGAAAAGGCAAAAACTAGTACATCTGAGAAATCATGCTGCCTGTTTTCGTTCTGTTAATGAATGATTGTGGTACCCTGCTCAGTGGTGGTCACACAACTGTAGATGATCTTTCGTTGTTACTTCAACTTTCAGTACTAAGATTTTCAGTTCAAGGCTTCTATTTGGATATTTTATCTTTGATACTAACACAAATTTCAAATAAAAGAGAGAAGCTAGTGCACAAAAATGGTGAAGATGAACTAAGGGGAAATTCGCGAACCCTAGCTACAGGCTACAGGAACCGGAAAAGAAGTAGAAGCGCTCACCTTGTCACACAACCCGTAGCGCTCCGCTTGTTTTCCCCTGATCTGCATATGCGGCACGAACAAAAACATCAACCATTCGAAACTAGTGAGCAAGCACTAACAGTACAGATGCAACTATATGGAAGCGAACTATATTCTCGAAACTATATGGAAGCGAACAGACGCACCATGTTCTCGAGGTAGCTCATCTCGCCTCCGATCTTGCGGTCCTTCTCGAAGCGCACCTTGCGCATCGCCGCCTCCAGGCTCTGCTCCAGTCCCGCCAGCGACGGCACCGTGTACTGCTCCCTGTCGTCCACCGTCATGAACCTACCGGCAAAAAATAACACACAGGGAGATCAGATCAGGCCACGCGGAATGTAATCCGACCTGCCATGTATGCTAACCTCAGCTCCTTCTCTAAGATGTCGCACATCTTGCCCACCTTCTCCAGCTCGGCGCGCCTCTCCTACACGATGCCAGAAGGAGAGCTCTATCAGACGTGAATCATTCTGAATCAAAGCTTTACCACTACGTAATACTGGCAGCGCAAACATACCTGGCGGATATCGGACCAAACTTTGGTGTGCGTCGCTGTCTCGTACCTCTCCACGAAGTCCTTGACGCTGGCAACAAGAAGAATAAGAGACGTAGCACGCATGGGATGGGAGGCAGAGGTAGGTTAATTGATAGAAGGGATGGGATGCTTACGAGGGAACGGTGGGCGCGAGGTAGTGGTAGAGCTTGCCGGAGGCGGAGAAGAGTAGGAGGAGGAGGTCGGCGTCGCAGAGGACGGCGAGCTCCCTGGCCTTCTTGAAGAGGCCGTCCCTGCGCTTGTAGAAGGTGGACTGGCGCTGGGTTGGGTTCTCGATCCTCTTTATCTCGCTGCGCCCCCTCCCCATCTCCCTCGTTCGTTTCCCCTTCCGGCGTTGCCTAGCTTCTTCCCAAACTCGCAAACGCGCTGCGGAGCAGGCTCTTTCCGTTTCCGAGGACTTGCAAGGATAAGGAAAGGTCTTGGTTTTGGTTAGGTTTTGCCGGGGATCGAGCTACTATCTCTGATCTCTCTCACTCTCCCAGCTTGCTGCCTGCCACTGTGCGGGTGCGTGGAGGAGAGGGATGTAACAGTTGCTTCTTGGTTGGGTGTGTGGGAGAGATGGGTTTTACTGATTTAAAGGCATGCTGGCCCTGTGAAGCAGTAGTAAGACAAGATAGTCTAGTCCTGTGCCAGGCCTGTGTGGGAGACTTTGCTGCAGGGGGGAGAGGGAGCACGGCTCAAATGGCTACCTGACACGACCCAAACGACGGAGACGTGTCGAGGGCAGCCAGGCAGGCCTCTCATCACTGCTCATGTATACGTACTTCCAAGTATGTACCCGCGGCATCAGTCGCCCGGTGGCGCTCGCGACATGACCAGGGTGCTTTGCTTTGCTCTACATGGCCATACATATGGTTTCCTATTGATGCATGTGGACGACAATGTTTGTTGCAGGAGATACACACCTGTGACTGCCAATAGATTCAGAAACATACATGCATATATTTGCAAGTAAAAGTAGTCAAAAAAAATTGTCTTTATGAATTTTAGATTTTGTTTGCTGCATGATCAATTTATATTGAAGGGATTCATACAAATTTCGCATAATCCTTGATCTTTAGAATGCCAAACCACGTTTCACTTAACCAGTCGATATTTCTTTTTCTCAATATCGTCTTGTCTAAAGAATCTTGATTGGAAATAATCCAATCGCTGCAAGAGTCCTTTAGGAAGATGTAAGAAACAAATCATATATAAAACAACCAATATTTTGCCAAGAGATAGTAGTCTTCCTTTCCAGCTATCCTTTTTATAGCATCTCCTCAACGTTTTTCCATTAAGCATTTGTGAGAATTCCATATTGAATCAGAATGTCCAAATACATGATAGAAAGTTAGAAACTGACCTTGCCCACAGCTAAAAGTATTTTCATACAGAGAGACGTCGTCTTGAGCCCCACCGAAACAAAACAATTTAATTTTGTGGAAATCTATTTTGAGCTATAAAATTTGCTCGAAAGCTGATAAAATTAATTTTAGATTTCTCGGCTTTTCAATATCATATTCTATTAAGAGATTCATATCGCCGCCAATGTTGAAGGATAGATAGTCCACCATCCACAAAGGTATCTTCAAGTTGGTCTTTTTTGTGAGCTCTATTATTATGGCCAACATCCGCTATTATATTAAATAGTATGGGTGATAATGGATCGCCTTGACTTAATTCTTTTTCTGAAAGTATCTATCGACATCATCATTAACTTTGATGGCTATATTTTCTCTGAGAAATAAATTATGGATTAGAGCCACCACCACTAGTACAGAACATGTCTTCACACACGACTAAAATGGCATGTCACACACGATAAATCTTACCGTCACTACGCAATGGTGGGTGATCCTATTCTACATGGCACATAGTTTATATAATCGTATGCGATGGGTCCATCTATCGATCACAAAAGGTTCGTTGACATAAATTATTTTGGAAATGCGAGACCTTAACATACGCTTTACGTTTTCTCTCGTGTTTTTGTGACAATCAGAGACATTGAGTTTAAGCTAATCATGCGCTTTTCCAGAATCATAGCAAAAAATCGCAGCTTCTATTAGTACTACATGCATACCAAACTGTAACAGTAACTGATACGTTGGAAACGTATCTATACTTTTTGATGCTTCATGCTTGTTTTACACCAATTTATATATGATTTGCTTACACTTTGTTGCACTTTTATGCATTTTTCATCACTAACCTATATACAAGATGCCATAGTGCCAGTGTTTTCTGCTGTTTTGTATTTCAGAAAAGTTGTACAGGAAATATTCTCCGAATTAGACGAAACAAAAGGCGAAGTCAATATTTTTCCGTAACGAAGAGAAAGTCCAGAGGAGAGACGAAGAAAGGCCACAGGGTGGCCAGACCACCCCATGGTGCGGGCCCAGGCTTGGTCGCGCCATGGCATGGTGTGGGCCCCCTGACCTCCACCAACCTCGCCCTTCCGCCTATTTATTCATGATCTCGGGAAAAACCTAAACACCTGAGCCTCCATCCACGAAAAGTTCCGTCGCGGCCGCCATCGAAGACCCTAACTCAGGAGGGTTCTGAAGCTCATCCCGGCACCCCGCCGGAGAGGGAGATCATCGCCGGAGACCTCTACATCGCAATGCCCGCCTCCGGAGTGATGCGTGATTAGTTCATCCCTGGACTATGGGTCCATAGCAGTAGCTAGATGGTTGTCTTCTCCAATTGGTGCCTCATGTTTAGATCTTGTGAGCTGCCTATCATGATCAAGATCATATTTATGTAATGTTATATGTTGTGTTTGTTGGGATCCGATGAATATTGAATACTATGTTGAGATCGATTATATATACTTCTCATATGTTATTTGTGATCTTGCATGCTCTCCGTTGCTAGTAGTTGCTTTGGCCAAGTAAATGCTTGTGACTCCAAGAGGGAGTATTTATGCTCGATAGTAGGTTCATGCCTCTAGTTTTCTGGAAGAGTGACAATAACTTCTAAGATTATAGATGTGTTGTTGCTACAAGGGAGAAAACAACAAAAAAATTATCCAAGGGTAATTCTATTATTTACTTCACACACATTGCTTAATTTGATAATATGTTGCTTGCAACTTAATACTGGAAGGGGTTCGGACGATAACCAGAAGGTGGATTATTAGTCATAGGCGCAGCTGGATTACGGTCTATGTATTATGTTGTAATGCCCAAACGAATCTCATATTAATCAAATTGTCATGTATGGTTGGTATTCTGTCAATTGTCCAGCTGTAATTTGTTCACTCAGCATGTTATTTATCTTTATGGAGAGACACCTCTAGTGAACTATGGACCCCGGTCCTTTCTTTTACACTGATACAATCATCTTGTTTTGTTTACTTTCTGCAAGCACTGTTTTCTTTAATTCCACAAAAAACAATTATCATCTTTCCACATGACACGTTTAATGCTTTGTGTTCAGCGAAACCGGTGAGATTAACAACCTCACTGTAAATTGGGGCAGAGTATTTTGGTTGTGTTGCGTGCATGTTCCATGTTGTTGCTGACATCGGTAGTGCGCCCTGCCAATAGTCAGCTAGAAACACCTTCAGAAGTCACACCTTTCTCCTACTGATCGATTAAACATTAGTTTCTTACTGAGAGAAAACTTGCTGATGTGCTCATCATACCTTCCTCTTAGGGTTCTCCAACGGTGTGCAATCTGCGCTCATCAGTAACGCATGCAACATTTCAACAAAACACACACGTGATTGTAGAATTTATACGACACATGCATACATGCATTAGGGCATACATTCGATTGCTAGCTATACAAATGAGTCATTCTTAGTTACATCTTTGCCTCCTAGATAGTTCCCGTGGAAAGACATATCACAGTCTTCCCAAGACTCTGGTTTATAGCATTTGTTGAACCTTTTCTGCAGGTTTCGTGTTGGTGCATTGGAGAGGATCTTGGGAGGTGGTTTCCTAACCACACGGGAGCCCTCGGGATCATGCCGTACTATATGAAAAAGGACACTCGGTAACTCACAACAGCATATTGCAGGGCTTGTCACCCTAAGCACAATCCTGAAAAACTAAACCAAAAAATTGTCATGTGAGATTAAAAACAAAGAAAATGTAGAATTGCATGTGAGGATAAAAACAATTTCTAGGAGATTAGTGGGCATACTCTTGTGTCAAGAGTGTGAGAAGTCCGTATCAAGTGCCTAGTGGAGTGGAAGTCACACTACCTTGCACACCTTTCATCTTGGTTACGTCTTTGTCTATTCGTTCTTAGCAGATGGTAAGACAATAACATAAGATTGGTAACCAACTCTTCTTATGCAGTGTTGCTAAAATAATATCCCTATAATAAAATGCTACCTAGAGTATCTGAAACATATAGTAATGTAAACATATTTGTACATCCAATCTAGCTACACATATATGAAATGCTAGCTAGAGATAAAACATAAACACAAATGTAAACATATTGTGTGTGTGTGTGTATATACATATACATATATATAATTAACACATTTCTACATGTAAACATTAGTACATGATAACATATCATGCCAGGGAGTGATGTTTTGGCACATGGGAGCATATGCTCTCTTCATTTAGAAATGCATGTTAGACACATTTTCAAATGTCAAAAAAATTGAAATAAAAATTTCGCACGTACATCTTCATGTGCTATGTGCTCACAAAGTCGTTTCATAAAAAATCGTCTTGTCGTGTGGCCTGTGTATAAAAGACAAAATTTGGTGCTAAAACAAAGACTTGTCACTGAAAGGATCGTATGCCGCACCTAGAGGGGGGTGAATAGGTGCTAACTAATTTTTAGTTCTTTTTCAATTTAGGCTTGACACAAAGGTAAATTCTCTAGATATGCAACTATGTGAATTTACCTATATGACAAGGTCAACGACTAAGCAAGATATAGCAATGCAATATAGAGGAGATAAAGGATAGAGGTAACCGAGAGTGGAGCACACGGAGACACGGAGTTGATTCCCGTAGTTCCCTTCCTTTGCAAGAAGGTACGTCTACATTCGGAGGAGTGTGGTCGCTACGAAAGCCAGACCAACAGTCACGAAGACTTCACGCAGGTCTCTTGTGAGCAACGCCACGAAGGCCTAGCCCACTTCCACTAAGGGATTTCCTCGAGGCGGAAACCGGGCCTTTACAAAGTTCACTACAAGAAAAGTTGCCATGGACGACGAAGTTGAAGTCGCGCCGTGGTTGCTGGTGTACCATGGCCGACGATTTTTGGTCCCTCCGTGGTGCATGTCAAAACTTTTTTTTTCTCGTTTTTGAGGCCACCTAGCCCGATGAAAGCGGCCAAAACGTCGCGTATGGTGGCCCGGGACGTGGTGCATCTCGAAATCTCGGGTTCGCCGGCCGAGTCAACGCCGCCGAGGGATGTAGGGCCCAGATGGCAGCCTCTCTGGCATTGTTTTTTTTCTCGATCGCGCCATCTCGTTCAACGTTCTCCGATCGAGCCGTTTACGATGCAGGATCATGGGTCCCGCATGTCATCCTCTATGAACCAAAATTCTTTCTATTCTTGGATTTTTTTTGACCCCCGATTTCGGCTACTTCCTTTTTCTTTTGATCCCTTGCCGCCTTGGAAACGTTGAGACCGCTGCTGCTAAATGGGACCCGCATGTCATCCTCTATGTGCAATCAACTTTCTTTTCTTGGAGTTTTTTTTGGCACCTCAAATTTGGTCACTTGCCTTTTTCTTTCGATCCCCTGCCGCCTCTCAAACGGTGATACGCTGTCTGCTAACTGGGACCCGCATGTCATCCTCTATGTACTATAAAACTTTCTTTTCTTGAATTATTTTTGGCACCTCATATTTGGTCACTTACCTTTTTCTTTCGATCCCCCGCCGCCTCTCAAACGGTGATACCGCTGTCTGCTAAATGGGACCCGCATGTCATCCTCTATGTACTATAAAACTTTCTTTTCTTGAATTATTTTTGGCTCCTCATATTTTTTCACTTGCCTTTTTCTTTCGATCCCCGCCGCCGCCTCTCAAACGGTGATACCGCTGTCTGCTAAATGGGACCCGCATGTCATCCTCTATGTACTATAAAACTTTCTTTTCTTGAATTATTTTTGGCTCACGATATTTTTTCACTTGCCTTTTTCTTTCGATCTCATGCCACGTTTGAAACGTTGAGGAACCCGCGAGCTCATGGGACCCGCATGTCATCCTCTATGTACTATACAAGTTCATTTTCTTGGTTTTTTTTTCACCCTCCGATTTTTGGCAATTTCTTTTTTCTTTTGATCCCCTGCCGCCTCTCAAACGGTGATACCGCTGCTGCTAAATGGGACCCGCATGTCATCCTCCATGTACTATAAAACTTTCTTTTCTTGAATTATTTTTGGCTCCTCATATTTGGTCACTTGCCTTTTTCTTTCGATCTCATGCCACGTTTGAAACGTTGAGGAACCTGCTGGCTCATGGGACCCGCATGTCATCCTCTATGTGCTATAAAAGTTTATTTTCTTTATTTTTATTTCACCCTCTGATTTTTGGCTATTTCCTTTTTCTTTTGTTCCCCTGCCGCCTTGGAAACGTTGGGTAAGCTGGTGACTCATGGGACCCGCATGTCATCCTCTATGTACAATCAACTTTCTTTTTCTTTTGATCTCAAGCCGCATTTGAAACGTTGAGACCTCTGCTGCTAAATGGGACCCGCATGTCATCCTCTACGTACAATAAAGTTTCTTTTCTTGGATTATCTTTGGCTACTGATATTTTGTCACTTGCCTTTTTCTTTCGATCTCATGCCGCCTTTGAAACGTTGAGTAAGCTGCTGGCTCATGGGTCCCGCATGTCATCCTCTACGAACAATAAAAGTTTCCTTTCTTGGAGTTATTTTTTACCCGTAATTTTTGGCTATTTGCCTTTTTCTTTTGATCTCCTGCCCCCTCTGAAACGATGAGGACGTCGTTGGCGAGGTCGGTCCCACATGTCATCCTCTATGAATAATAAAAGTTTCCTTTGATGGATTTATTTTGAATCCCTAATTAATTTCCGGATATTTCCCCTGCCGCCTTGGAATCGTTGAGGATGCTCGCTGCCTCATGGGTCCCGCATGTCATCCTCTCGGAACGGTAAATGTTTATTTTCTTGGATTTTGTTGACCAAACGATTTTTGGCTTATTTTTTCTTTCGATCACGTGCAGCCTTTAAAACGTTGAGGACGCTGGCTGGCTCACGGGTCCCACATGTCAACCTCTATGAACAATAAACGGCGAGGATCTTGCTTTGCCGCATGGGTCCCGTATGTCATCCTCTCAGAACGAAAATGTTTCTTTTCTTGGATTTTTTACCAACAAATTTATGGTTTATTTTTTCTTTCCATCCCCTGCCGCCTTTAAAACGTTGACGACGTTGTTGGCTCATGGGTCCCCGATGTCGACCTCCCCGTACAAGAAACATATGATATCTTGATTATTTTGCGGACAATAAACAATGTATTGCGCTCGAGCTATTTCAAACGGATAATTAAATCTTTATTTTTACATAAACAAACTTATATGTTGAATCTCCTTGTTTTTTGTCTTTGCGAAGCATAGGACTTTCCTGTTTTTTTAGAAAATTCAGAACTTTCCTGTTTTGGAGTGGGCTGAAATTGTACGAGTCAAAAGGCCAAGCAGGATAGTTCGAAGGCCCAGATGTCTAGATGCAGCCCAATTGAAATCTTTCTTCTTGGATTTTTTTCACCCCCGATTTACGGCTACTTCATTTTTCTTTTGGTTCCGTGCCGCCTTGGAAACGTTGAGACCGCTGCCGCAAAATGGGACCCGCATGTCATCCTCTACGTACAATAAAATTTCTTTTCTTGGATTATTTTTGGCTCCTGATATTTGGTCACTTGCCTTTTTCTTTCGATCCCGTGCAGCCTCTCAAACGGTGATACCGCTGCTGCTAATTGGGACCCGCATGTCATCCTCTATGTACAATCAAGTTTCTTTTCTTGAATTATTTTTGGCTCCCGATATTTGGTCACTTGCCTTTTTCTTTCGATCTCATGCCACGTTTGAAACGTTGAGGAACCTCGCTGGCTCATGGGACCCGCATGTCATC
>NC_061513.1:213988367-214005874 GCF_022539505.1 Lolium rigidum | reverse complement strand
AAGTACTTTGATTGTGTTGTGCAGGTTCCACGTTGGCGCCGAAATCCCTGGTGTTGCGCCGCACTACACTCCGTCACCAACAACCTTCACGTGTTCCTTGACTCCCTACTTGGTTCGATAACCTTGGTTTCATACTTAGGGAAAACTCGCTGCTGTACGCATCACACCTTCCTCTTGGGGTTCCCAACGGACGTGTGTTAACTACCACGCCAACAGCAGCAGCTCACAAGATCTATACATGAAGCACAACAAGGAAAGGACAACCATCTAGCTACTGCTTTGGACCCATGGTCCCGTGGAGGACTACTCACGCATCACCTCGGATGAAGACATGGCGATGTAGAGGCCTCCGGCGGTGATTTACCTCTCCGGCAGGGTGCCGGGATGGACTGCAGAACCCTCCGGAACTAGGGTTTCGGTTGACGGCGGCGGCGGAACTTTTCGTTGATGGAGGCTCGGGTCCCTGGGGTTTTCCCGATACGAGGAATAAATAGACGGAAGGGTGGAGCAAACGAGGCGACGAGGCGCCAGTACATGGGCCAGGCGCGGCCAAGGGTGGGGTCGCGCCTGCCCTATGTACTCGCCGGGTGGCAGCTCTCATGCGCATGTCCTTACGGCTCCGTCTTCGTCCCGGAAAAATAAGACTACGGGCTTTTTTTCATGCAATTCCGAGAAAATTTCATGTACAACTTTTACTGAAACACAAAAACATCAGAAACCAGAACTAGCACTGCTGGCTTGTTGCGTTAATAGGTTAGTCCCAGAAAATGCTAAAAAGTGTGAAAAAGTGAACATAAAACATATAAGAATTGTAACCAAATAAGCATGGAGCATCAAAAATTATAGATATGTTTGGGACGTATGAACATCCCCAAGCGTTAATAGTTTAGTCCCGAGAAAATGCTAAGAAGTGATAACAAACAAATAATTTTTGAGGTGACATGCCGTCACATTACTTTGAGCAATCTAAGTGTAAAAGCAAACATAGCTGGAATCATAGAATCCTAACATAAGCATGATAGATATAATCAAACAATGAAACTTAATAACCATGCTAAAACATGAATAGTAATCAAACAAAAGAAAATGTATAACGTGCATGGAAATCAAAGTGATTGTCAAGAGCATAGCATAGATACATAATAAAGTGGTACTCAGATTGTCCCATAAGTGGAAGCAAAACATAAATGCTTGGACACCTTTAAAAAATTATAAGGATGACTAGAAACAAAAAGTTTGAACAAGCAATACCATAATTATGAATCAATCAATAAAATCTTGGGACCATGCACATAAAACTAAGAATGACAACTATGCTCTGATAAGTGGTGCATAAACTACAAAGTGGAGACTCAACATAAAAGTAAAAGAAGGTCTCTCTTTGAGAGGCAAGTAATATCACCCATGCGCTAGATCTTTTTATTGAAACAACAAGAATATAAAATGCACTTTTGAGAGGTGGTTGTTCATGTCAACGAGTAGTAAAAAGAGTTATTTTCATCTTCCATACTAAGCAAGTTTGAGAGCGGTTCCGAAATATTTGGGCGAAGCCTTGATACGTCTCTGACGTATCGATAATTTTTTGTGTTCCATGCCACATTATTGATGATATCTACATGTTTTATGCACACTTTATGTCATATTCGTGCATTTTACGGAACTAACCTATTAACAAGATGCCGAAGTGCCGATTGCTTGTTTCTATGCTGTTTTTGGTTTCGAAATCCTAGTAAAGAAATATTCTCGGAATTGGACGAAATCAACGCCCGGGGTCCTATTTTGCCACGAAGCTTCCGGAAGACCGAAGAGGAGACGAAGTGGGGCCACGAGGTGGCCAAACCATAGGGCGGCGCGGCCCGGGCCTTGGCCGCGCCGACCTATAGTGTGGGCCCCTCGTGTGGCCCCCGACCTGCCCTTCCGCCTACAAATAGCCTCCGTCGCGAAACCCCCGGTACCGAGAGCCACGATACGGAAAACCTTGCGAGACACCGCCGCCGCCAATCCCATCTCGGGGAATCCGGAGATCTCCTCCGGCACCCTGCCGGAGAGGGGATTCATCTCCCGGAGGACTCTTCACCGCCATGGTCGCCTCCGGAGTGATGAGTGAGTAGTTCACCCTGGACTATGGGTCCATAGCAGTAGCTAGATGGTTTTCTTCTCCTCATTGTGCTTCATTGTTGGATCTTGTGAGCTGCCTAACATGATCAAGATCATCTATCCGTAATACTATATGTTGTGTTTGTCGGGATCCGATGGATAGAGAATACTATGTTATGTTAATTATCAAGTTATTACCTATGTGTTGTTTATGATCTTGCATGCTCTCCGTTATTAGTAGAGGCTCGGCCAAGTTTTTGCTCTTAACTCCAAGAGGGAGTATTTATGCTCGATAGTGGGTTCATGCCTCCATTGAATGCGGGACGATGATGATGACGAGAAAGTTCTAAGGTTGTGGATGTGCTTGTTGCTACTAGGGATAAAACATTGATGCTATGTCTAAGGATGTAGTTATTGATTACATTACGCACCATACTTAATGCAATTGTCATGTTGTTTTGCAACTTAATGCGGAAGGGGTTCGGATGATAACTCTGAAGGTGGACTTTTTAGGCATAGATGCATGCTTGGATAGCGGTCTATGTACTTTGTCGTAATGCCCAATTAAATCTCACTATATTTATCATGACATGTATGTGCATTGTTATGCCCTCTCTATTTGTCAATTGCCCGACTGTAATTTGTTCACCCAACATGCTTTTATCTTATGGGAGAGACACCTCTAGTGAACTGTGGACCCCGGTCCTATTCTTTACATCGCATACAATCTCTTGCAATACTTGTTTTACTTGTTTTCACGCAAACAATCATCTTCCACACAATACGGTTAATCCTTTGTTACAACAAGCCGGTGAGATTGACAACCTCAACTGTTTCGTTGGGGCAAAGTACTTTGGTTGTGTTGTGCGGGTTCCACATTGGCGCCGGAATCTGCGGTGTTGCGCCGCACTACATCCCGCCGCCATCAACCTTCAACGTGCTTCTTGACTCCTACTTGGTTTGATTAAACCTTGGTTTCTTACTGAGGAAACTTGCCGCTGTGCGCATCACACCTTCCTCTTGGGGTTCCCAACGGACGTGTCAACTACACGCATCAAGCAAATTTACGGCGCCGTTGCCGGGGAGATCAAGACACGCTGCAAGGGGAGTCTCCACTTCCCAATCTCTTTACTTTGTTTTTGTCTTGCTTTATTTTATTTACTACTTTGTTTGCTGCATTATATCAAAACACAAAAAAATTAGTTGCTAGCTTTACTTTATTTACTTGTCTTGCACTCTATATCAAAAACACACAAAAAAATTAGTTACTTGCATTTATTTTATCTAGTTTGCTTTATTTACTAATGCTAAAATGAGTAATCCTGAAGTTGAAGTTCGTTCGTTTAAGCAACAAGGGGGAGAATGTTTAAAAGATGCTTGGTATAGAATTAGTGATGCTCATAGTAGGTGCACTAAGAAACACTCCACCACTATCCTGCTCGGGAATTTTTATGTTGGTATCTCTAGTTGGAATAGATATGTTCTTGATTGTCTCGCGGGAGGTAACTTCCTAGGCGCTCCCGCTTTAGAAGCTAGTTGCATTATTGAGAGTTTATTTGGAACACCACCTGTTAATGAAACTAAAATTGAAACCTCTCTTGAGGATGTTATGAAAAAATTGGAAACCATAGAGCAAAACCTTCCAATTATTGATACTATTTTGAAAGCATTACTTGGTAGCACTGATAAACTTGATAAATCTCTAGGTGGAATTAATGAGAGAATCGCCATCTTAGAATCTTGTGCTATTCATGATAATCAAACCCAAAGGATTAGTGAACTAGAAGAGGCTATGGGAACATTGGGTTCAACCTTTTTATCTATAAAGTTTAGAGAGAAAGCTTATGTGGGAAAGGAGCAAAGGTTCATGTATATCTCTAAAGGGGCTAAACCAAAAAGCTATTACAGGCCCAAAATCGATAAAGCTCTTAAAACCACTATAGATAAGGGAGCATCTAAGGTACCCAATGGGATAAATTGTGAAAATAATGTTGATGCTTCGTCTCTCGATAATACTTGATTTACACTTTACGCGCCTAGCTGAAAGGCGTTAAAGAAAGCGCTTATGGGAGACAACCCATGTTTTTACTACAGTATTTTTGTTTTATATTTGAGTCTTGGAAGTTGTTTACTACTGTAGCAACCTCTCCTTATCTTAGTTTTGTGTTTTGTTGTGCCAAGTAAAGTCTTTGATAGTAAAGTTCATACTAGATTTGGATTACTTCGCAGTTTCAGATTTCTTTGCTGTCACGAATTTCGACCTGCCTCCCTGTAGGTAGCTCAGAAAATTAAGCCAATTTACGTGCGTGATCCTCAGATATGTACGCAACTTTCATTCAATTTGGGCATTTTCATTTGAGCAAGTCTGGTGCCATTTTAAAATTCGTCTTTACGAACTGTTACTGTTTTGACAGATTCTGCCTTTTATTTCGCATTGCCTCTTTTGCTATGTTGGATGAATTTCTTTGATCCATTAATGTCCAGTAGCTTTATGCAATGTCCAGAAGTGTTAAGAATGATTGTGTCACCTCTGAACATGTTAATTTTTATTGTCCACTAACCTCTAATGAGTTGTTTCGAGTTTGGTGTGGAGGAAGTTTTCAAGGATCAAGAGAGGAGTATGATGCAATATGATCAAGGAGAGTGAAAGCTCTAAGCTTGGGGATGCCCCGGTGGTTCACCCCTGCATATTCTAAGAAGAATCAAGCATCTAAGCTTGGGGATGCCCAAGGCATCCCTTTCTTCATCGACAACATTATCAGGTTCCTCCCCTGAAACTATATTTTTATTTCGTCACATCTTATGTGCTTTGCTTGGAGCGTCGGTTTGTTTTTGTTTTTTGTTTTGTTTGAATAAATGGATCCTAGCATTCACTATATGGGAGAGAGACACGCTCCGCTGTTGCATATGGACAAGTATGTCCTTAGGCTTTACTCATAGTATTCATGGCGAAGTTTCTTCTTCGTTAAATTGTTATATGGTTGGAATTGGAAAATGCTACATGTAGTAATTCTAAAATGTCTTGAATAATTTGATACTTGGCAATTGTTGTGCTCATGTTTAAGCTCATGCCTCATATACTTTGCACCCATTAATGAAGAAACACCTAGAGCTTGCTAATTTGGTTTGCATATTTGGTTTCTCTAAAGTCTAGATAATTTCTAGTATTGAGTTTTGAACAACAAGGAAGACGGTGTAGATTCTTATAATGTTTACAATATGTCTTTTATGTGAGTTTTGCTGCACCGGTTCATCCTTGTGTTTGTTTCAAATAGCCTTGCTAGCCTAAACCTTGTATCGAGAGGGAATACTTCTCATGCATCCAAAATCCTTGAGCCAACCACTATGCCATTTGTGTCCACCATATCTACCTACTACATGGTATTTCTCCGCCATTCCAAAGTAAATTGCTTGAGTGCTACCTTTAAAATTCCATCATTCACCTTTACAATATATAGCTCATGGGACAAATAGCTTAAAAACTATTGTGGTATTGAATATGTACTTATGCACTTTATCTCTTATTAAGTTGCTTGTTGTGCGATAACCATGTTTACGGGGACGCCATCAACTATTCTTTGTTGAATATCATGTGAGTTGCTATGCATGTCCGTCTTGTCTGAAGTAAGAGAGATCTACCACCTTAATGGTTGGAGCATACATATTGTTAGAGAAGAACAATGGGCCGCTAACTAAAGCCATGATTCATGGTGAAAGTTTCAGTTTTGGACATATATCCTCAATCTCATATGAGAATAATAATTGTTGCCACATGCTTATGCATTAAAGAGGAGTCCATTATCTGTTGTCCATGTTGTCCCGGTATGGATGTCTAAGTTGAGAATAATCAAAAGCGAGAAATCCAAAATGCGAGCTTTCTCCTTAGACCTTTGTACAGGCGGCATGGAGGTACCCCATTGTGACACTTGGTTAAAACATGTGTATTGCGATGATCCGGTAGTCCAAGCTAACTAGGACAAGGTGTGGGCACTATTAGTATACTATGCATGAGGCTTGCAACTTGTAAGATATAATTTACATAACTCATATGCTTTATTACTACCGTTGACAAAATTGTTTCATGTTTTCAAAATAAAAGCTCTAGCACAAATATAGCAATCGATGCTTTCCTCTTTGAAGGACCATTCTTTTTACTTTTATGTTGAGTCAGTTCACCTATCTCTCTCTACCTCAAGAAGCAAACACTTGTGTGAACTGTGCATTGATTCCTACATACTTGCATATTGCACTTATTATATTACTCTATGTTGACAATTATCCATGAGATATACATGTTACAAGTTGAAAGCAACCGCTGAAACTTAATCTTCCTTTGGGTTGCTTCAACGCCTTTACTTTGAATTATTGGTTTATGAGTTAACTCTTATGCAAAACTTATTGATGCTTGTCTTGAAGTACTATTCATGAAAAGTCTTTGCTTTATGATTCACTTGTTTACTCATGTCATTACCATTGTTTTGATCGCTGCATTCATTACATATGTTTACAAATAGTATGATCAAGGTTATGATGGCATGTCACTCCCGAAATTATCTTTGTTATCGTTTTACCTGCTCGGGACGAGCAGAACTAAGCTTGGGGATGCTGATACGTCTCCGACGTATCGATAATTTCTTGTGTTCCATGCCACATTATTGATGATATCTACATGTTTTATGCACACTTTATGTCATATTCGTGCATTTTCTAGAACTAACCTATTAACAAGATGCCGAAGTGCCGATTCGTTGTTTTCTCGCTGTTTTTGGTTTCAGAAATCCTAGTAAAGAAATATTCTCGGAATTGGACGAAATCAACGCCCAGGGTCCTATTTTGCCACGAAGCTTCCAGAAGACCGAAGAGGAGACGAAGTGGGGCCACGAGGTGGCCAAACCATAGGGCGGCGCGGCCCAGGCCTTGGCCGCGCCGACCTATAGTGTGGGCCCCTCGTGTGGCCCCCTGACCTGCCCTTCCGCCTACAAATAGCCTCCGTCGCGAAACCCCCAGTACCGAGAGCCACGATACGGAAAACCTTACTGAGACACCGCCGCCGCCAATCCCATCTCGGGGGAATCTGGAGATCTCCTCCGGCACCCTGCCGGAGAGGGGATTCATCTCCCGGAGGACTCTTCACCGCCATGGTCGCCTCCGGAGTGATGAGTGAGTAGTTCACCCCTGGACTATGGGTCCATAGCAGTAGCTAGATGGTTGTCTTCTCCTCATTGTGCTTCATTGTTGGATCTTGTGAGCTGCCTAACATGATCAAGATCATCTATCTATAATACTATATGTTGTGTTTGTCGGGATCCGATGGATAGAGAATACTATGTTATGTTAATTATCAAGTTATTACCTATGTGTTGTTTATGATCTTGCATGCTCTCCGTTATTAGTAGAGGCTCTGGCCAAGTTTTTGCTCTTAACTCCAAGAGGGAGTATTTATGCTCGATAGTGGGTTCATGCCTCCATTGAATCTGGGACGGTGACAGAAAGTTCTAAGGTTGTGGATGTCTTTGTTGCTACTAGGGATAAAACATTGATGCTATGTCTAAGGATGTAGTTATTGATTACATTACGCACCATACTTAATGCAATTGTCTCGTTGTTTTGCAACTTAATACTGGAAGGGGTTCGGATGATAACTCTGAAGGTGGACTTTTTAGGCATAGATGCATGCTTTGGATAGCGGTCTATGTACTTTGTCGTAATGCCCAATTAAATCTCACTATATTTATCATGACATGTATGTGCATTGTTATGCCCTCTCTATTTGTCAATTGCCCGACTGTAATTTGTTCACCCAACATGCTTTTATCTTATGGGAGAGACACCTCTAGTGAACTGTGGACCCGGTCCTATTCTTTACATCGCATACAATCTCTTGCAATACTTGTTTTACTGTTTTCTGCAAACAATCATCTTCCACACAATACGGTTAATCCTTTGTTACAGCAAGCCGGTGAGATTGACAACCTCACTTGTTTCGTTGGGGCAAAGTACTTTGGTTGTGTTGTGCGGGTTCCACGTTGGCGCCGGAATCTGCGGTGTTGCGCCGCACTACATCCCGCCGCCATCAACCTTCAACGTGCTTCTTGACTCCTACTGGTTCGATTAAACCTTGGTTTCTTACTGAGGGAAACTTGCCGCTGTGCGCATCACACCTTCCTCTTGGGGTTCCCAACGGACGTGTCAACTACACGCATCAAGCCTCTTTTCATTTATACTACTTATAAAATTGTGACACTCCTCCCAACCTTTTCTTACACATACCATGGCTAACCGAATCCTCGGGTGCCGACCAAGCAATCACAAACCATGGAGGAGTGCCTTTTTCTTATAATTTTCCTATTTTCTTTTCCTATTGGAAGTTGTGGTCAAACCAGCTTTTTTTATATATACATTTTTTTATGTGACAAGCAAGATGAAGCTCGCGAGTCTTTGAGTTACCTAACTAGTATGGAAGACGACAACCACAATTTTAATTTACTTCCTCATGAGCTAAACACAATGTCACAAAACGAGGAACTGTTTGAATGTTTTAAAGGTAGCACATGAGCAAACTACTATGGAATGGCAATGAAATACCACATATAGGTAGATATGGTGGACACTTTGGAATATTTGGTTTTTGGTGGTTGGATGCATGAATAAAATACTCACACAAATGGAGGTTAGAAAAAGACCGGGTGCGACCAACTAAGAGAGCATAATGACCATAATCATGCACATCGACAAAATATATTAATCAAAGCATAAAGTGATACACATGTTGCAAAATAAATGATCATAGAGGCAAGAATTGACTGGAATGTAGTCATAACATGTTGCAAAACATGTGCCAAGTCGACCCAAATAAAAACATTTGCAGGAGAATATATATCACAATATTATGCTTTTCTATTGTATGCTAAAAACAATGCATGAAACCTTCAATGGCACACTAAACACTCTCAGTATTTGAGACTAATCATAATCAAAACATAATTAACAAGCTCATCATGAGAATAACATCTAGCAAGATATGCAAAAATAACTATGCCACCGTCTAAAAATGCTTCCATTTGCATCACATACACATAAAACTTTTTTCATGCTTCCAACGCCAACCAAATGAAACCACACAACTCTCATATATGAAAAACAAGTAAATGTCCAGAGAGCTATTGAAACTCAAATAAATGTAAAAGTGGAGCGTGTCTCTCTCCAACGCAAAATGCATAACAGTGGAGCGTGTCTCACTCCAAAATAAACATGCAAAACAGTGGAGCGTGTCTCACTCCAAAGTAAATATGCAAAGGGGTGGAGCGTGTCTCACTCCGAAGTAAACATGAATGATGGGATCCAACTTTATTGAAAGTATACACACAGCAAAAAATAAAGACGCTCCAAGGATAACACATATCACATGAAGGAATAAAAATATAGCGTGTTGAAAAATGACCTGGTGCTTTTTGTTGATGAAGAGGGGATGCCCAAGGCATCCCCAAGCTTTGACGCTTGTACTTCTTGGATATTTCTTGGAGGGTCCAGGGGATATTCCCAAGCTTGAGCTCTTGTCCATGCTTCATCTTATTGCATCATTCTTCTCTTCCTACACTTGAAAACTTCCTTCACACAAAACTCAGCACAATTAATTAGCAACATTAGTGCAAATAAAAATATATCAAACCAGCAAGGCTTCAGTAATGGCACATATCAAACAATCATTTTAACATATGCTACTGTAGCTACTTCTTCCCAAACCTATTTTTCACAAAAGAACTCAAAAAGACGAAGCATAAGACACAAATGCAAAACATGGCAGAAATCTGTCAAACAGACCAGCAGGCAGAGATCGAAATTAAAGAAATAGTTCTGTTGCTCAAATCAGAAAATTAAAAAATAACGAAAGTTAGCTAACATACTGGGGCATAAGCACAAACAATTTCAGCTCAAAATAACGTTCTTCCGGTTTTTAAGAATTATTTTCGTGACCAGCACATAATCTGTTTCAGAATTGCAAATACCTCAAACACTGCTTTCTTTCTATTAGAGGCTACCCTTGGCACAAAAACAAAATAAAAACGATAAGGAGAGGTTATTATAGTAGCAATAACTTCCAAGACTTAACAAAGTAAAAATAACATAAATAAAACATGGGTTGTCTCCCATAAGCGCTTTTCTTTAACGCCTTTGAGCTAGGCGCAGAAAGGGTGCAAATCAAGTATTATCAAGAGGTAAAGCATAAAGATCAATTACTTCTTCCAAAACACCATTTGTATCATCAAGCACCTTAGACACCTCTGAAGATTCAACATGCAATTTACTCTTAGTTGCACTAAAAGTTTTATCAAATTTAAACATATCATGGGTTTTTGGTTTGGGTGCCTTAGGGATATACATAAATTTTTGTTCTTTCCCAACAAAAGCTCTCTCCTTTTTGAAACCAACAGAGGAAAAAGTTGAACTCAAAGTTTTCATAGCTTCTTCAAGTTTACCTATTCTTATAGTTCTATCATCATTTGCAATGCTAGCCTCCAAAACAGCAATTTTTTTTATCGATTCCTCCTATTAACTCATTAGTATGGATAGCATCAAAAAGTAAATTGGGCAAGCTTTTCTCTAAAGAATCTAGTATTTTTACCACCTCTTCTAAAGTGATCTCAGTTTTAGCAACATTAATGGGAGGACTTCCTACTAAACTTTCAATTAAAACATAGGCTTCCGAAGGGGGAGCACCTAGGAAATTACCACAATAAGAGTATCTAGAATATATCTATTCTAGGTAGAAATACCAACATAGAAATTCCTAAGAAGAATCATAGTAGAATATTTCTTAGTACATCTATGATGAGCATCACATATTCTATACCAAGCATCTTTTAAACTTTCACCCCCTTGTTGCTTAAAAGTACGAACCTCAACTTCAGGGACATTCATTTTGCAAAGTAAATTAAACAACACAAATAGAAACTATACTATTTTTTTTGGATTTTCGATATAAAATGCAAACACGATAAAAATAAAATATGCAAGAAAAACAATAACAAAGTAAAAGAGTTGAGAGTGAGAGACTCGCCTCACAGAAGAGATGCTTTTCTCCCCGGCAACGGCGCCAGAAAAAGTCTTTGCTGAGCGCGGAGTTGATGAAGGAGAATTTATGCGCAACGTTGAGTGGAACCCCAAGAGGAAGGTATGATGAGCACAACAGGAAGTTTTCCCTCAGTAAGAAACCAAGATTTATCGACCAGTAGGAGCAACACGTTCTCTCCCGAGGTGTTACGAACCAACTCGTGGCAGGGTGCACTGCCGGAGTCAGCAGCAACATGGAGACCTGCACACAAACAACCAAGTACTTTGTCCCCAATTTTCGGCGAGGTTGTCAAGCTCGCTAGTTTTGCTGAAAACAACGGATTAAACGAACCGTGTGGAAGAAGAATTGTTTGCAGAGAACAGAACAGGAAAATGCTGTAGAAGATTGCAATTAAAAGAAGAAGGACCGGGGTCCACAGTTCACTAGAGGCGCCTCCCCAATAAAATAAATATGCTGGGTAAACAAACTACAGATGGGCAATTGACAAACAGAGATTCTACGCTAATGGTTGGTGCAGAATACATGCTATGAAACTATGCGGGCATTACAACAATATACATAGACCGTAATCCAATTGCATATATGACTAATAATCCACCTTCAGGATTGCCTCCGCGACACCCTCCAGTATTAAGTTGCAAGCAACGGACTATCGCTTTAAGCAATGTGTGTAAAGTAAACTATGAAACTACCCTTGAATAGAACACCGATGTTTTCTCCCTAGTAGCAACAACACATGTACAACCGTAGAGAACAAGGTCACTTCCCATGGTTAAATAGAGGCATGAACCCACTATCGAGCATAAATACTCCCTCTTAGAGTCGCTAGCATCTACTTGGCCAGAGCATCTACTAGAAACGGAGAGCATGCAAGATCATAATAACATAATACATAATCTCAACCAAAGAAATCTCTCTATAAATCGGATCCACATCAAACCAACATGTAGCAATTACAAATAGATGATCTTGATCATGTTAGGCAGCTCACAAGATCTATACAGGAAGCAGAACAAGGAGAGGACAACCATCTAGCTACTGCTATGGACCCATGGTCCCGTGGAGGCCTACTCACGCATCACCTCACACGAATACATGGTGATGTAGAGGCCTCCGGTGGTGATTTCCCTCTCCGGCAGGGTGCCGGGATGGACTGCAGAACCCTCCCGAACTAGGGTTTCGGTTGATGGTGGCGTCGGAACTTTTCGTGGATGGAGGCTCGGGTCCCTGGGGTTTTCCCGATACGAGGAATAAATAGGCGGAAGGGCGGAGAAAACGAGGCGACGAGGCGCCAGTACATGGGCCAGGCGCGACCAAGGGTGGGGCCACGCCTGCCCTATGTACTGCCACATGGCAGCTCTCATGCGCGTGTCCTTCTGGCTCCGTCTTCGTCCCAGAAAAATAAGACTCTGGGCTTTTGTTTCGTCCAATTCCGAGAAACTTTCATGTAAACTTTTCTGAAACACAAAAACAGCAGAAAACAGGAATTGGCACTGTGGCACTGCATTAATAGGTTAGTCCAGAAAATGCTAAAAATATGTGGAAAAGTACACATAAAACATATAAGAATTGTAACAAAATAAGCATGGAGCATCAAAAATTATAGATATGTTTGGGACGTATCACTCGTGCATCCAACCACCAAAAATCAAAGTTGCCAATTGTGTCCACCATACATGCCTATATGTGATATTTCACCCCCACTTCAAAGTGAATTGCTTGTGTGCTACCTTTAAACCTTCAAACATTATTACTTGTTTTTTTGTTTTGTTTTATCTCATGAGGAAGTATTGAATGGTTTATTATATTTTCATGACTTCACACCTCGACTAAGCATGAATAATGTGATAAGTCCTTAATATTGCAAAAATAACAAGGCAACTGGGTGCCCATCCCAAATAAACTATAAAATGAACAAATAAACAAATAATACTCCGCACATTATGTACTGGAGAGATCCTAAATAATGGTGTGCAATGGAGAACTACATGGGAGCCGCTCTTGAGGTCACTATATGAAAGGATAATAGATTGTTTGATGATATTCATTGACATATACATGCATACCTCTCAAAAAAAATATTTTCAACAGTCCTATTGCATTTAAAATAAAATGCTCTAGCACATGAGTAATCTTGCTTCCCTCTACGCAGGGTCTTTCTTTTACTTTTATGTTGAGTCTTCATTTTCTTGCTTTATGCACCAATTAAAAAAGCATAGTTGTCATTCTTAGTGCAATGTGCATAGTCTCAAAACTATTATTGATTGATTCATGATTATGCTATTGCTTGTTCTTAAATTACTTATATCTAGTCACTCTTTGAACTTTAAAGGTGTCCTAACATTTATGTTTTGCTAGTCCATATGGGACATGTTGAGTACCACTTTGCTATGTTTTCTCTATGCTCATAAACAAACAATTGCTTTCAATGTACAATTATTCATAATCCTTTGTTGAGTTACTTCTCATGTTATAACATAGTTGCTAAGTTCTATTGTTAGAACTATATCTATCATGCCTACGTTTAGAGTACTTTGATTCTAGCTTACAATGATTTTACAATAACTTGATCATGATTGTGTTGGCTTCATGTCACCTCAAAAATTATTTTGTTATCACTTACCTACTTGAGGACGAGCAAGAGTTAAGCTTGGGGATGTTGATACGTTGCAAACGTATCTATAATTTGTGATGCTCCATGCTTGTTTACACCAATTGCTATATGTTTTGTTTACACCAATTGCAAACGTATCACCAATTCTAATGTTGAGGAAGTAGGCTACATGCAGCCATGTACTGGTTATGACTTTCAGTAAAACATGTTCACGCAAAACTTGCAATTGAAGGTTTAGTCCATTGTTCAAGTGTGAATAGATGTAGCTTAAGGTTATAGGCGGAAATTCAACTTAACAGTCTCTGCTGAAATATTGGTATATAAACAAGCAACGAGTATTGGTAAATCTCTAAATGTGCATTTGAGATCTGGTGGGGGGTGTTGAAATATTGGGCCGATATGAAGTGGCCCAAATTAGATTTCAGATTTCCCTATAAATCTCAATGCCCACATTGTGGCAACCCATGTGAGTTTGAGCCCAAGTTGGTGGCAGCTCACTAGGGAGTGGGAAGAGGTGGGAAGTTTAGTCCCACATGAAAAGTTGAGACGAAGTTAGACCACCTTATAAGGTGGGTTGTTCCACCACTAGTAAATGAGTGAGAAGAGGAGTGGTACACATGCGCTCCTCCTCCTCCTCACTCGCTCGTCACGACACGACAAGACACGACACGCGCGCTGCGCTCGTGGTGAGTGTATTGAGCCTCGAGCCGAGACTTTCCTTTCTTTGCAGTTCAGGAAAACGAACAGAGTCCTAGACGTACGCGTCGCAGTTAGTCGGTTCGGGTCGCTCCCGGACCGTGGGCTATCTGTAACCGACTCGAAACATGGGTGCGATGTGGGTGTGGCCCACGTTTCCAAGGGTTTCTTGAGCCAACATAATCTCTTGCCCGGCTACTGCAAAAATATATCTAATACACAAGCTAGGGTTTTACCACCTCTCCTTGCACCGCTGATACGTCTTAAACATATCTATAATTTTTGATGCTCCATGTTTGTTTTACACCAATTCATATATGTTTTGCTTAGACTTCGTTGCAATTTTACATGATTTTCGGCACTAACCTATTAACAAGATGCCACAGTGCCAGTTCCCTATTTTGTGATGTTTTTGTATTTCAAAAAAGTTGTACATGAAATATTCTCGGAATTGGACGAAACAAAATCCGAAGTCAATATTTTACCAAAACGAAGACGAAGTCCGAAGGGGGGGTCGAAGAGGCGCAGCAGAATGCCCAAACCACCCCTAGGCGCGGCCTAGACCTGGGCCGCGCCTAGGGTAGGTGTGGGGCCACTAGGCACCCCACCGACCTAAATCCTCCGCCTATTTATACATTTTCTCCGGAAAACCCTGGATATACAAGCCTCCATCCACGAAAAGTTCTGTAGCTCCGCCGCCGTCGCAGACAAGATCTGGGGGACAGAAGTCTCTGTCCCAGCACGCTGTCAGGACATAGAATTGTCCCCAGAGCCATCTCCATCGACTCCACCACCATCTCCATCGCCGTTGCTGACTCCTACGATGAGGAGTGAGTAGTTCCCCCCCCCCCCCGGGGCTGAGGGATCTACCGGTAGCTATGTGGTTTATCTCTCGCTCCCATGGTGCGATATTTATGTGATCATAAGCTTTGTAATCTAGATGTCGTTATGCTATTCAAGTGGATTTTACTTATGCGACCTCCGGAGACTCCTTGTCCCACGTGTGTAAAGGTGACGGTGTGTGCACCGTGTGGGTCTCTTAGGCTATATTTCACAGAATAGTTGTTCACTGAATTATGATTTGAGTTGGATGTCTCTATGAAATTGTGGTGTGTTAGTACCTCCTATGAATGCTCAAAATGACAGCGTGGGGTGTTCATTAGTACTTGGGAATAGATTTTTAAGGTTTGCTTTTGCAGCCCTACACGGTGAATTAGTGTTCGTTATCCAACCGGAGAGTAGTTTAGAGTAGCATAGTGAAGTGCTTATATTTATATTCATTTATGATATCATTGTTGAGAGTTACCACTCGTGAAAGTATGATCCCTGGGCCTTGTTTTCAAACATCGAATCACTGTTTACTTACTATTTTACTGCATGTGTACTTACTACCATCTTTATTTCAGATTGTTATTATCACTCATATTCATCCATATCACTTGCAGTTTACTATCTCTTCGCCGAACTAGTGCACCTATACATCTGACAAGTGTATTGGTTGTGTTGGGGAGACAAGAGACTTCTTGTATCTTAGTTGCAGGATTGCTTGAGAGGGATATCTTTGACCTCTACCTCCCTGAGTTCGATAAACCTTGGGTGATCCACTTAAGGGAAACTTGTTGCTATTCTACAAACCTCTGCACTTGGAGGCCCAACACTGTCTACATGAATAGAAGCGTGTGTAGACATCAATTTTCTTCCCCACGTCACCTTGCAATTTAGAGCACTATCGGTGCCCAAGCTTTTTTTCCTCCCCAAAGGTCTGATGCATGTAAAAACATACATGAACTTTCTAGTTTATTGACACATATTTTAGTATATTTGCATCATATTAGTAGTTATAACCATTGTTCTTAATGATTTAGGGGATTTTCCAAACAATCCCCTTTCTTTTGGTTCTAAGTTTGTTTGGCAGAAAACACCTTTTGTTAGTATTTTGTACTTTTCTGGAGCTACATGACTTAAAAAGAGGAAGGCTATAGAACATTTTTTGGCATTTTCGAGACAAACAAAATGAGTTGAAGTGGGACATCAGGGGTCAACGAGATGGGAAAGAGGGCCTGCGGCGCAACCAAGTACCATGTCCGCGCCACCCCCTCTCATTTGCAACTCGAGCGTCTGATGCCGACGATTATACCGCCATCCTCTTCGTCTTGACCTAAAACCTTCTATAATAAGGGTTCCCGATGAAATCTCAGGACATATGGAGACAGAGATAAAAACACACAAACATAGAGTCTGCAGGCCGCCGCCGGTGAAGATCGGAGGGAGGAACCGCTGCCTTAATCACCTCTGCTAGGATCCACCCCCTCCGGAATGGTCATCATCAACATCTACATCAACATCCCTCTCATATCACTAGTTGAATATGGTCAACTATCTTATCCTTGCTAGCCCAAATAATTAAACAAAAAAATACTTGTGGATCCATAATCCCTTAAAACTAAGTTATTCCAACAATGTCCACTATATCTACCTATATAGTATTAATGCTATTCCAAGTATACTTCCCATGTGTGGGTTTTATTTAGCTTCCAAATGTTACAGCTTATGGTGTGGGGTGACCAAGAACTCAAATAATTAAACTTGACCCATTATGATTGGAATTATGTGATTATGTGTTTGACATGTTATGGGTTGAGTGTTAGCAGAACCATGTATCATGGGTAATGTTTTCAACTCGAGCACCATCTATTGATATCATGTCATTTGGTTGTGGTTCTTTGCGGTGTGAAATAAGTTGGATGTAATCAAGTCTTTTTGAGTATGCATATGTGTCAGAGGGAGCATTATTTGGGTCGGTGATACGTCTCCAACGTATCTATAATTTCTTATGTTCCATGCTAGTTTTATGACAATACCTACATGTTTTATTCACACTTTATAATGTTTTTATGCATTTTCTGGGACTAACCTATTAACAAGATGCCACAGTGCCAGTTCCTGTTTTCTACTGTTTTTGATTTCAGAAAAGCTGGTTTACAAATATTCTCGGAATTGTACGAAAGAAAAGCCCACGGCCCAATT
>NC_061513.1:213975773-213988267 GCF_022539505.1 Lolium rigidum | reverse complement strand
GCACGAGCCAAACTCTATCTAACCGACACGTATCCTACTATATTACAGATACACGGGCAAACTAGCCCAAACTTTGCATATAAGGCCGATTCACGTATTTCTTCCATGTATATTCTTCAAGCCCATCTTGATCGCGGCCCACCTCTGACTCGGTCAAATTCTGGTGATAACAAGTACTTTGTGCATTTGTTAGCCATAGATGAAGTTTATGAAAGATATCACTTTATAAGCGGAAATTCAATTCGGCTCCCGGGTGCGTATGCTCCCTCTACCAAAAAAACATATTTCGAAATGTCAAAAATATTGGATAAAAAATTCTACATGTACATCTCCATAATGTATGTGCATTCGCTAAGTTTCACGAAAAACCAATATTTTTTGTGGTCTATGTAAAAATGAGAAACTTTATCTTGTGAAAAGCATTATTTTTAGCACTGAATTTTATCTTTTTTACACACGTCACATGATAAGTCGATTTTTTATGAAACGACTTTCTGAGCGCGTAGCACGTGAAGATGTACGTACAAATTTTTTGTTTCAATTTTTTTGAAATTTAAAATGTACATAAGATGCATTTTAAAATATAGGGAGCATACGCACCCATGAGATTATTTTCTTGCTGTCATTCTTTAAGGAGATGGACTATTAACTTTATGTAGCAATGACCATGACTTATAATGTTCAACATAAGAACAAAATCCAAAGTTCATTTTACTCTTAACACCTTTATGCTTGAGGATGGGCATAAGTTAAGCATGGTGATGTTGATGAATGTAAATGCATACATGAACTTTATAGTTTATTGTCACATATTCCAATATATTTGCATCATACTAGTAGTTATTACAATTGTTCTTAATGTTTTCGTGGATTTCCCAAACAATCATCCTCTCTTTTGGTTCTAACTTTATCTAGCAGAAACACCTTCTGTTAGTATTTTTTTTATTTTTCAGGAGCTACGAGACTCGAAAAAAGGCAAGTCAGCGAGCATGCTTTGGAATTTTTGAGACGAACAAAATGAGATAAAGTGGTCCACCAAGTTCTCAACAAGCTGGGAAAGAGGGCATGTGGTGCGGTTCAGTACCCTGGCCACACCCCTCTCCTTTGTGACTCGAGCGTCTGATGGCATCGATTCCACCATCAGCATGTTCATCTTGACCTAAAACCTTCCATAAAAACGACTAAAGACACATAAATAGAGAGTGTGCAGGCCGCCGCCGGCGGAGATCGGAGCGGGGAACCACCAACAGAATTTACTCCGGTAGGCTCCACCCCCTCTGGCGCGGCCATCATCAACATCTACATCAACATCTCTCTCAGATCCGCACTGTAATTTCTTGGCAAACATGATGTGTGAGGCAATCTGTTTATTTTCTATGATCTATTGTATCTCTATGTATATGCTTGATAGTGATCTGTTCATGGCAATTGTGAAATTGTTTTTCGATGATAATTGGGAAATTATTGGTTGCATATAAGTATGTTATCTTCTATGATGTTCTTATGAACTAATATATAAATGCACACGTATGTTAAAAGATGCATAAGGTTGACACCGTTGCATGTTGATAGTAGGAGGGAGGACGGATACTGGCATAAACTGTTTCGGCCCAAACCTACCGACAACGGGTTCTACTCAATCGTCAGAAATTAGCTTCCCTTCTATACAATTTGAATCACAGCATAACACCATGTCTATCAGCCTGTCGTGTCATCCTAGCGCGGAGCCTAATCAGCTCAGAGACTCCGGTACCGTTGTACGGATATACGTGCAACACTTTCCTCCATGCTTGAAGTCTCAAAAGGGTGCAACTTTTACGGCTTTCACGCCCAATGTGGCATCGGTTGCTGCATCAGCTGAGAGATTACCCAGATGCCAGCGAATTAACAAATACTCTTACTAGCAGTGGTAGCGCGGATCGATCATCAATCTTTAGGACGCATCATAGCATCCCTTTTTAGATTCGTTATGTTCATTTCATTTTCCAGTTTTCGGCAAGAACAAGCTACCTTCAATTCTGCATCAACGGCTTAAATATCCAGGTTGACCTTTCGCCAGTGCGTCGTGGGGCGGCGATATATGCAGCGAAGAAGCCATCGATCCAACGATCAGGAGAATCAAGACAGCCCGTTGCATGTGAATCGAAGTATCGCCGCCCCTTTGCTGCTATCTGCATCATCCAGATTGAGTGCGTAGCGGCGCCGCCGCACGCCTTAGCCCGCGGATTTGCGTGGATACGGATGCAGCTTTGGCAAATTTGGGCTCGATCTATGATTTGTACGTAATTGCTTGCAACACACCAGAAGCCACATGCAAGTAATGATGTACGTACGTATGCCCCGACGTCCGATCAGTCCCGATTCCCCAATCTTACAGCTGATCCAAAGCAATTGCGGCAACCAGAATCCCTGGCTCGATTCTCCTCGACATGCACGCCAGCGGCCAGCCTAGCTATAAATTGGCCCTCCTCTCTCAGACTTGGTACGATCATTCATTTCATCCCACCACACCTTCTTCTTTGATCGTGCTAGCAAGCTTCAGCAATGGCTTTGCTCGCAAGATGCCTTCTGGTCTGCTTCTTCCCCCTCGTGATCCTCTCCCTGGGCTGCCTCCCTAGCCGCGGCTCGGCGATGGGCCTGCCCCGGCCACCGCCAAACATGAACTTCACCGTCGCCGTCGAGGGGTACGTCTGGTGCAAGGGATGCCGGTACGCCGGCTACGTCCAGTCCAAGGACGCGTCCCCGCTCCAGAGTACGTCTACCCGCCGGCACCAGTAGTCCCCACGAACTAACTAACCATCGCCTGTGCTTATCATTCGCCTCGATCGATCTTGTTTTGTATACGCAGATGCGGCAGTGATGCTCCGGTGCAGGCACGAGAATTCGACGTGGTCGCTCTGGGGCGCCACGGACGCGAGCGGCCACTTCACTATCCAGACGGCGAAGCTGGTGGCGCCGTTCAGGAGCAGGGACTGCACGGCGTACGTTCTGGGGTCGCCGGTGCGAGCGTGCCGCCGGGACCTCAAACCCCGCTGGAACAAGGGGTTGCCGCTCAAGCTCCGCAAGTTCGTGCCGGTCTCCGACGTTGGGCTGCAGGCGCTCTACAGTACTGGTGACTTCCTGTTCGCGCCGAACACACCCGGCAAGTGCTGATCGATCCAGTGCTGGGCCTCTGATGGAGCCTGATGTATACTGCTCAGGTCTCCGTGCGTGCTCGGCTGGTGGTAATAAACAAGTGTATGTTGGCTTCCCATAGAAATGTCTGTACGTTGTTGGTGCCTTGGTGGTAGGGTACAGGAAATTTGATTAGAGCATCTCCAGACCGTTGTAAACACTAAAATAACTGCCCATTTAGAGCGTAGGGAGCAATTTTGCGCGCTCCACCAACCGTTGGTCTGACGCACGCGGCATCGCTGTCTCACTTGCGCAAAGGACCAACCACTCCGTCCTGCCTCCCCCATTCCAATCCGCCCCCGCCGCCCTGATTTGGTCGATGCCGCGCCGGGACGGTTTACCCTCCGGCGCTGTAGATCCGCCCCGCCTTGGTTCCGCATATCGCCGCTCCGTTCTTCTGCGTCGCCGCGACGCGCCGATTTACCCTCAGTCGTCGCGCCAGAATGACTTACCCTCAGTCGCCGCACCTATATGTAGTATTTTCTACCACACTTTAAGATTCCCACCAGATCCTTTCATTTAAGACACATGCTTCCGCATCGCCGCGTCGTGCTTCCACATCGCCGCGCCAACCACGACGGCGACGATGTCCTCTTCTAGCCGAGAGGAAACTTGGCGCTCTTTACATGTTCGACGAAATGGACGCAAGGTATGTGCCCATGTTTTCTATATTTTAGTTGCAGTTCCTACAACAAAAATAGCTCATTAACTTGTTTGTTTGTAGATGAGCTCGTCCTACGATTCGTTCGACGACAAATTTGATATTGAGGAAGAAGAGAACATATCCATGCTATTGACTTTGTGCGCCAATAAAAAGCCGCAAATTGGTGGCTCGGTTTACCAGTAGGAAACCACAACTATCTTATGTAGTACTTCCTGCCGAAAGGACGGGTTTTTTGTAAACAGAAGTTATGGAGGGAGCGAATCGAAGGCCACAACAAGTTAATGCAGATGTATTTCAATGAAAATTCGACATATCCCGAGAGCTACTTTCGTCGTTGTTTTTGGATGAGCATCGACTTATTCAAGCACATCGCAAAGGAGGTGATGAAGCATGATCAATTGATTGTATGCATTGGAGTTGAAAGAATTGCCTCGCGGCATGGCACAGACAATTTAAAGGGCACAAAAAGGATCCCACTATCATTCTTGAAGCGGTGGCCGATGACACGTCTTGGATTTGGCATGCATTCTTTGGAATGCCCAGATCGTGCAATGCTATCAATGTTCTTTAACGATCACCTCTCATGATGAGGCTTGCATTGCGTGCAGGTCCACAAGTGGAGTACGAAGCAAATGGCCGCAAGTACAACTATGACTACTTTCTTGCCGACGGCATCTATCCAAGGTGGCAAACATTTGTGAAGCCGGTTGTTAAACCAAAAGGTAAGAAACAAACTCAATTTAACAATGCACAAGAGGCGGCTATGAAAGATGTGGAGAGGGCATTTGGGATTTTGCAAGCCCGATTTACTATTGTTAGAGGACCGACGAGGTTTTGGGATATCATGAACGCATGTGTCATCATGCATAACATGATCATAGAGGACGATCATGGCAAAGATGTAGACCACACCTAGTATGAATTGATGGGGGTGTCCGTGCAAGTGAGAAAGACTCCACAAAGGGTGGCTCGTTTCATTGCTTCGTATCAAGCGATTCGGTCCAATAATGCGCACGATGAGCTCCAACAATATCTCATGGAGGAGTAGTGGAAATAGAATGGACAACAATAGTGAGCTACTTTATTTGTTGTATTTGTTGATGAACAACTTCTTGTATTTGTTGGTGAAACATTTTTTCTATTTGTTTTATTGTCCGTGTACTATTTGTTTGTATTGTAAAACAATAAACTCGACAATTATTGTTGATTTAATTTGATTTGCTTGATCATGATGGGTGGATAAAAAAGTGTGAATGTTGTTTGCGCCGGTGCCGCGCGCTGTAATATGCAGCACCTGCTGGACGGGCTGTTTTCTGCTGCACAGCGCGCGCTGTAAAATACAGTCTTCGGTGGAGGTCGCACCGGCGCCACGAGCTTGATCGTCTTGCAACGTGCTGCAATACGAGTATACATCGCCAGATTATAGAGCTATTCAAGCTTACAGCCCGCGCTGCAACGCGAGTATACAACGCTAGATTATAGAGCTACTGCTGAAGATGCTCGTAGTATTTTTAGGTAAAACAGTGGGGTAAAATAAATTGTTGGAAAATTAGGCATAATTTTCATGATTAATTTCAGAATATTAAGTATAACGATAGCAACTACTAACATGTGAAACTCGAACATACTAGATGCATTAATCAACATGAATAGTAGCAGGGCAAATGACACAACATCCATCGCTACAAAAATCGAGATATATCACACGTACCGCTCTGGTGGAGGTGGTGGTGGCGGTGTAGCAGTCGCTGATGCAGCAGGAACGTTGTTGATGACAACGTTGTTGAAGACAGGTCGAAGTAGACGGTGTTCAAGACGACGGCAGGCAGACTGCCCGACTTGGACGGAAGACGGCCCGTGATGAAGAGCTTGAGCAGTCGCGCGTAGAGCTTCCCAAAAACCTTATTTGCCCTCTCCCGTACAGGATCGCAAAGGCGAGTTGTTCCGGAGAGCTTCTCTCCCGTTCGCCGGCGGGCGGAATGGAGTAGGTGATGGTGCTTATCGTAACGCCGACTTCACACTGTTGGGGAGCCCCAAGAGGAAAGTATGATGAGCACAGTAGTAAGTTTTCCCTCAGTAATAAACCAAGGTTTAATCAACCAGTAGGAGAAAGGTGTGACTTCTGAAGGTGTTGTTGGCTGACTAGTGGCAGGACGCACTACCGGCGTCAGCAATAACATGGAACTTGCACACAACACAACCAAAGTACTTTGCCCCAACTTGCAGTGAAGTTCTCAATCTCACCGGTTTGCTGAACACAAAGGATTAGACGTATCGAATGGAATGAGATGTTTGCAGAAAGTAAACAGAACAGGATTGCAGTTGAATTTATCAGTAAAAAAATATGACCGGGGTCCACAGGTCACTAGAGGTGTCTCTCCATAAAGAAATAGCATGTTGGGTAATCAAATTACAGCTGGGCAATTGATATAATATCGATCGATACATGACAAGACGATTACTATGATAATTTGGTATTGGGCATTACAACATAATACATATACCGTAATCCAACTGCGTCTATGACTAATAATCCACCTTTAGATTACCGTCCGCACCCCTTCTAGTATAAAGTTGCAAGCAACAGACTATCGCATTAAGCAAGATGTGTAAAGTAAACAATATAATTACCCTTGGATAAAACATTGTTGGGTTATCCCTAGTAGCAACGGCACATCTACAATCTTAGAAGTTATAAAGTCACTCTCCCAGGAAACTAGAGGCATGAATCTACTATCGAGCATAAATACCCCCTCTTGGAGTGATACGTCTCAAACGTATCTATAATTTCTTATGTTCCATGCTAGTTTTATGACAATACTCACATGTTTTGTACACACTTTACATCATTTATATGCATTTGCCGGCACTAACCTATTAACGAGATGCCGAAGCGTCAGTTCTTGTTTTGTGCTGTTTTTGGTTTCAGAAATTCTACACAGGAAATATTCTCGGAATTGGACGAAACGAACGCCCAGGGTCTTATTTTTCCACGGAGTTTCCAGAAGACCGAAGGAGATACGGAGTGGGGCCACGAGGTGGCGACACCACAAGGCGGCGCGGCCAAGGAGGGGCCCGCGCCGCCCTATGGTGTGGGCCCCTCGAGTGCCTCCCGACTCTGCCCTTCCGCCTACTTAAACTCTCCGTCGCGAAAACCCTATTACCGAGAGCCACGATACGGAAAAATTTCCAGAGACGCCGCCGCCGCCAATCCCATCTCGGGGGATTCAGGAGATCGCCTCCGGCACCATGCCGGAGAGGGGAATCATCACTTGGGAGGGCTCTACATCACCATGCCCGCCTCCGGACTGATGCGTGAGTAGTTCATCCTTGGACTATGGGTCCATAGAAGTAGCTAGATGGTTGTCTTCTCCCCATTGTGCTATCATGTTAGATCTTGTGAGCTGCCTATCATGATCAAGATCATCTATTTGTAATGCTACATGTTGTGTTTGTTGGGATCCGATGAATATTGAATACTATGTCAAGTTGATTATCAATCTATCATATATGTGTTGTTTATGTTCTTGCATGCTCTCCGTTGCTAGTAGAGGCTCGGCCAAGTTGATACTTGTGACTCCAAGAGGGAGTATTTATGCTCGATAGTGGGTTCATGCCTCCATTGAATGCGGGACGGTGACGAGAAAGTTCTAAGGTTGTGGATGTGATGTTGCCACTAGGGATAAAACATCAATGCTTTATCTAAGGATATTTGTGTTGATTACATTACGCACCATACTTAATGCAATTGTACTGTTGTTTGCAACTTAATACTTGGAAGGGTGCGGATGCTAACCCGAAGGTGGACTTTTTAGGCATAGATGCATGTTTGGATAGCGGTCTATGTACTTTATCGTAATGCCACGATTAAATCTCATAGTAGTCATCATGATATGTATGTGCATTGTTATGTCATCTCTATTTGTCAATTGCCCAATCGTAATTTGTTCACCCAACATGCTATTTCTTATGGGAGAGACACCACTAGTGAGCTGTGGACCCCGGTCCATTCTTTTACATCCGAAATACAATCTATCGCAATCTCGTTCTCTGTTGTTCTCTACAAGGAAACATCATTCTCCACACCATACGCTTAATCCTTTGTTTTCAGCAAGCCGGTGAGATTGACAACCTCACTGTTAAGTTGGGGCAAAGTATTGTGATTGTGTTGTGCAGGTTCCACGTTGGCGCCGGAATCCACGGTGTTGCGCCGCACTACACTCCTCCACCAAAAACCTTCACGTGGCCTTCATCTCCTCTCTGGTTCGATAACCTTGGTTTCTTACTGAGGGAAAACTTGCTGATGTACGCATCACACCTTCCTCTTGGGGTTCCCAACGGACGTGTGCTTCACGCGTTATCAAGCTCTTTTTCTGGCGCCGTTGCCGGGGAGATCAAGACACGCTGCAAGGGGAGTCCCCCACATCCAATCTCTTTACTTTGTTATTGTCTTGCTTTACTTTATTTTATTTTCTACTTTGTTTGCTTTATCTATATCAAAAACACAAAAAAATTAGTTACTTGCTTTACTTATTTTCTGTCTTGTTTGCTTCTTATATCAAAAACACAAAAAAATTAGTTACTTGTTTTACTTTACTTAATTTAGTTTGCTTTATATTTTTATTACTGTTAAAATGAATACACCTGAGAACACTAAGTTGTGTGATTTCACTAGCACCAATAATAATAATTTTATATGCACTCCTATTGCTCCACCTGCTACTACAACAGAATTTTATGAAATTAAACCTGCTTTACTAAATCTTGTTGCGAGAGAGCAATTTTCTGGTGTTAGTACTGATGATGCTGCTGCCCATCTTAATAATTTTGTTGAACTTTGTGAAATGCAAAAATATAAGGATATAGATGGAGACATTATAAAACTGAAATTGTTTCCTTTCTCCTTAAGAGGAAGAGCTAAAGATTGGTTGCTATCTTTGCCTAAGAATAGTATTGATTCATGGACTAAATGTAAAGATGCTTTCATTGGTAGATATTATCCTCCTGCTAAAATTATATCTTTGAGAAGTAGCATTATGAATTTTAAGCAATTGGATAATGAACATGTTGCTCAAGCATGGGAAAGAATGAAATCTTTGGTAAATAATTGCCCTACCCATGGACTAACTACTTGGATGATCATCCAAACCTTTTATGCAGGACTGAATTTTTCTTCACGAAACCTATTGGATTCAGCTGCTGGAGGTACTTTTATGTCCATCACCTTAGGCGCCGCAACAAAGCTTCTTGATGATATGATGATAAATTACTCTGAATGGCACACGGAAAGGACTCCACAAGGTAAGAAGGTAAATTCTATTGAAGAAACCTCCTCCTTGAGTGATAAGATTGATGCTATTATGTCTATGCTTGTGAATGGTAGATCTAATGTTGATCCTAATAATGTTCCTTTAGCTTCATTGGTTGCTCAAGAAGAGAATGTTGATGTGAACTTCATTAAAAGTAATAATTTCAACAACAATACTTATAGGAATAATTCTGGTAACAACTATAGGCCATATCCTTCTAATAATGGTAATGGTTATGGTAATTCTAATGGTAATTCTTACAACAATAGTAGAAGTGTACCCTCTTGTCTTGAAGTCACGCTTAAAGAATTTATTAGTACACAAACTGCTTTTAACAAATCTGTTGAGGAAAAGCTTGGTAAAATTGATATTCTTGCTTCTAAGGTTGATAGTCTTGCTGCTGATGTTGATCTTTTAAAATTGAAAGTTATGCCTAATGAAGATAAAGATATTAAGTCATTTGCTACAGCAAATGCTATCCAAGTTCGAATTAATGAAAATATTAGATTGATGGCTGAATTGCATGCTAGGTGGGAAAGAGAAGAAAAAGAAAAATTTGCTAAAGAGAATAATGTAGCTAAAGTTTGGACTATTACCACCACTAGTAATGTTGATGCTTCACATGTTGCTAAACCTCCTACTATCAATGGTAAAATAATTGGTGTTGGCAATGTTTCTACTCCTAATGCAAAGCGTGCAAAACTGCACTGAAAGCTGCTAAAGCTACTGAAGCTTGTTTGTGATAAAACTGCTGAAATTTTTCAAAATATTGGGGACAATGATCCCATTGTTGTAGATCATAATGGTTTAGATTTTGATAATTATCATATCTCTGAAGTTATTAAGTTCTTACAAAAACTTGCTAGAAGTCCTAATGCTAGTGCTATAAATTTGGCCTTTACAAAACATATTACAAATGCTCTCATTAAAGCTAGAGAAGAGAAATTAAAACTTGAAACTTCTATTCCTAGGAAGTTGGAAGATGGTTGGGAGCCCATCATTAAGATGAAGGTCAATGATTTTGATTGTAATGCTTTATGTGATCTTGGTGCAAGTATTTACGTTATGCCTAAGAAACTCTATAATATGCTTGACTTGCCACCATTGAAAAATTGTTATTTGGATGTTAATCTTGCTGATAATTCTACAAAGAAACATTTGGGGAGGATTGATAATGTTCGCATTACAGTTAACAATAACCTTGTCCTCGTTGATTTTGTTGTCTTGGATATTGAATGCAATGCATCTTGCCCCATTATTTTGGGAAGACCTTTTCTTCGAACTGTTGGTGCTATTATTGATATGAAGGAAGGGAATATTAAGTATCAATTTCCTCTCAAGAAAGGTATGGAACACTTCCCTAGAAAGAGAATGCAGTTACCTTTTGATTCTATTATTAGAACAAATTATGATGTTGATGTTTCATCTCTCGATAATACTTGATTCACACTTTCTGCGCCTAGCTGAAAGGCGTTAAAGAAAACCGCTTATGGGAGACAACCCATTATTTTACTTCTGCACTTTTGTTTTGTATTTGAGTCTTGGAAGTTGTTACTATTGTAGCAACCTCTCCTTATCTTTACTTTATTGCATTGTTGTGCCAAGTAAAGTCTTTGATAGTAAGGTTGATACTAGATTTGGATTACTGCGCAGAAACAGATTTCTTGCTGTCACAAATTTGAGTAAATCTCTCTGTAGGAAACTCGTAAAATGCTGCCAATTTACATGCGTGATCCTCAGATATGTACGCAACTTTCATAAGTTTTGAGATTTTTCATCTGAGCCAGTTAAGTGACTCTAAAAAATTCGTCTTTACGGACTGTTCTGTTTTGATAGATTCTGCCTTTTATTTCGCATTGCCTCTTTTGCTATGTTAAATGGATTTCTTTGTTCCATTAACTTTCAGTAGCTTTGGGCAATGTCCAGAAGTGTTAAGAATGATTATGTCACCTCTGAATGTGTGTATTTTGATTATGCACTGATAACGCGTGAAGCACACGTCCGTTGGGAACCCCAAGAGGAAGGTGTGATGCATATAGCAGCAAGTTTTCCCTTAGTATGAAACCAAGGTTATCGAACCAGTAGGAGATGAAGGCCACGTGAAGGTTGTTGGCGGAGGAGTGTAGTGCAGCGCAACACCAGGGATTCCGGCGCTGATGGCGTGTAACTCACACGTTCGTTGGGAACCCCAAGAGGAAGGTATGATGCGCACAGCAGCAAGTTTTCCCTCAGAAAGAAACCAAGGTTTATCGAACGAGGAGGAGCCAAGAAGCACGTTGAAGGTTGATGGCGGCGGGATGTAGTGCGGCGCAACACCAGGGATTCCGGCGCCAACGTGGAACCTGCACAACACAACCAAAGTACTTTGCCCCAATGAAACAGTGAGGTTGTCAATCTCACCGGCTTGCTGTAACAAAGGATTAACCGTATTGTGTGGAAGATGATTGTTTGCAGAAAACAGTAGAACAAGTATTGCAGTAGATTGTATGCGATGTAAAGAATAGGACCGGGGTCCACAGTTCACTAGAGGTGTCTCTCCCATAAGATAAATAGCATGTTGGGTGAACAAATTACAGTCGGGCAATTGACAAATAGAGAGGGCATAACAATGCACATACATGATATGATGAGTATTGTGAGATTTAATTGGGCATTACGACAAAGTACATAGACTGCTATCCAGCATGCATCTATGCCTAAAAAGTCCACCTTCAGGTTATCATCCGAACCCCTTCCAGTATTAAGTTGCAAACAACGAGACAATTGCATTAAGTATGGTGCGTAATGTAATCAATAACTACATCCTCGGACATAGCATCAATGTTTTATCCCTAGTGGCAACAGCACATCCACAACCTTAGAACTTTCTCATCCTTGTCCCGGATTTAATGGAGGCATGAACCCACTATCGAGCATAAATACTCCCTCTTGGAGTTAAGAGTAAAAACTTGGCCGAGCCTCTACTAATAACGGAGAGCATGCAAGATCATAAACAACACATAGGTAATAGATTGATAATTAACATAACATAGTATTCTCTATCCATCGGATCCCGACAAACACAACATATAGCATTACAGATAGATGATCTTGATCATGTTAGGCAGCTCACAAGATTCGACAATGAAGCACATGAGGAGAAGACAACCATCTAGCTACCTGCTATGGACCCATAGTCCAGGGGTGAACTACTCACTCATCACTCCGGAGGCGATCATGGCGGTGAAGAGTCCTCCGGGAGATGATTCCCCTCTCCCGGCGAGTGCCGGAGAGCGATCTCTGAATCCCCCGAGATGGGATTGGCGGCGGCGGCGCCTCGATGGGTTTTCCGTATCGTGGCTCTCGGT